>NC_051218.1:16669193-16921693 GCF_015220715.1 Pygocentrus nattereri
TTGTCTATTCCATTTGCACAACAGCTGTGAAATTGATTGTCAGTGTTGCTTCCTAAGTGGACAGTTTGATTTATTTGGAGTTATATTGTGTTGTTTAAGTGTTCCCTTTTTTTTTTTGAGCAGTGTATACATACATACACAAACACACACACACACACACACACACACACACACACACACATATATATATATAAAAAAAACACTCCACAATTCCAATGAAGTTGGGACATTGTGTAAAATATAAATAAAAACAGAATACGATGATTTGCAAATCCTTTTCAATCTATATTCAATTGAATACACTACAAAGACAAGATATTTAATGTTCAAACGGATCAACTTTATTGTTTTTTGCAAATATTCACTCATTTTGAATTTGATGCCTGCAACACGTTCCAGTTGGGACAGGGGCATGTTTACCACTGTGTTACATCACCTTTCCTTTTAACATCACTCAATAAGCATTTGGGAACTGAGGACACTAATTGTTGAAACTGGTGGAATTCTGAGTTTTTTTGTTCATTTTTAAAGTTGAATAAATTGGACATGTTTATTACTGTAAAACAACTACCTAACTGCCTAAATTGTACTGTAATATAAATAATACAAAGAGTGAAAGATCTGATATGCTTCAAAAATGAGATATAAAAAGCCACAAAATATCTAACATGCACCTCTGTGAGCACTTTTATACAATGTTCCCTCATTTCAGGAAACCATATGTAATAAGAATAATTAACAGCCTTACTTTGATAGCAATGGTTTTGCTACAATGACCACCTGACGTCTGTGGACTACCCAGCACATGCAGGGTAACTTCCCTGGTGCTGTTCCATCACATTTGTTATGCAGTCATTTTCAGTCTCTGCTTATTTGGAGGCTTTTTGCTTTCAGTTGCGTCTTCAACATGTGAAAGAGATGATGAACGTGGATCAGGTTAAGTGACTGGCATGGTCAGTCAGGAACATTCCACTTTCTCTACTCTCTTCTACTTTTGCTTTTGAGCCATTGGGGTGAATCTGAGCAGTTAATTTGCTGTTATACACTTCAGAATTCATCCTGCTCCTGCCATTGGCAATCACACTTTCAATAAACAAAGTGAACCAGATCCACCAGCAGCCATAATGTCATATACAAAGGCTTGAATACCTCTTATCAAAAAAGGTTTTGTTGATTTTCGAAGTTAAAACATACATTTAAATGTGGCATTTGGGGCTAAAAAAAAAAAAACAAAACACAAAATATAAAACATGGAATTTGTCCAGGGGAGCGCAAACTTTTGCTCATGACTGCATGTGGCCATGCCACCATGTTTCACAAATGGGGTGGCATTCCTGGGATCAGCACCAGTTTATCTTCACATCTTTTATCACTTAATATCTGGCTACAATCATGTCTCAGAAATGTATTTAAGTCTTTTTTTAGGTACTTTTTGGCAAATTGTAACTTGGCCTTTCTGTTAAGCCATTACCAGCAATTTGTATCTTGTGGTAAACTTTCCAAAGACACGCTGTGGTGTCTTTCTATTTATTGTATCTATTACTGTATCTGTGACTCTGTTCTCTGTTATCTGGGACTGTGTTCTTGATCAGATTTACTCATGACTGAAAGTATTCCCTGACCATCCACTGCTGTGACCTTCCATGAACTGCCAGGTTGTCAGCTACTGATAAGCTCACATTTCCTTGTTCTTCTTCATAATGTACCAAACACTAGATTTTGGCACGCGTAATGTCATATTGGTTTCAGCCTGAGGATAGGCTTTACTGGCACTGACATTTTGATTCTTATGTATGAGAGTTTCTTATGTTCAGAGATGCCAGATGCAAATGCTGTATCTAGAATTTAGTCTTGACCTTTTGTTAGCTCTCTTTTGCATGGAATTATGATGCAACAGTACACTGTGGATGAAGAAATAGCCAAGGCACCAACTGTCCTGTTAGATACAGTCTGCTATTGTTGGTTCACCCAAGAAAACAAAGACCTTCAAATTAAAGCTTGAACTTGTCACTGTTTTATTGAAATTCTAAATGTGCTGTAATATAGAGCCAAAAAAGAAAACTGCATCACTTCAAAATCAGATGGGTGATGAGAGTACTCACGGCTGCTGCGAAACGCCTCCGACTGAGCCTTCACGCTCTGCAAGTACACTTCAAACTCTCCCCCTGATGGCCTGCTGCAGAAACACACAAAGGGGAAACGCAGCTGAGGACACAGCTCAGTTACGCTGCCTGTCTGTCACACTGCTCTTTACACTTACCCATTCTTTATAAATAGAGACATAAGTTTAATATTTAGCTTCCAGGAAAAAACGCTTCTCTTTGAGATCAAAAACGAGTCCCATTTTGAACACCTACCTAAACCCAACACCTTTTTCCTCGACCCACAGAATAATTTAGTTTTAAATATGATCTGTTCGTTTCAGTACTGCCTCCCTATGGACACCTAAAGCACATTAGGTCACAAAGCACAAAGTATCACCACATTAAGTATGCCACTTTTGCCGTTGTACTCACTGCTTGCGATGAGCGCTGCTGCCCTCTGCCTCCGCTCTTCCCCTGCTCCTCTGTGCAAGCTGCTGCTTTCAAAAACACAGAACACTTTAGCAATGACAACTTAAGCAGTTGGCAAGATACCTCAAATCTCACTCCTGTTTTAGCAAATTAACACTTCAAAAATAAGCTCTCATATGCAATTTTAATTGAAAAACTTTACCACTGAGTATATGTAGTCTGAACTGTGCTGGCAGATGGTGCAAACACGTAACAGTCAGGTAATGAAAATGAAAAATGAACATTAAAGAACTGAGTACAAATAAAAGCATAAGCAACAGAAACAACTTAAATAAAAAGAGGAATATGGAAGATGTGCAGCTTTTCCTACTGGTACTTTTTTCCAGTAATTGATTCCTTATTTTATCTATTTATTTTTTACAATATGAGCAGAATTGTGAAGACACTGAAACTGAAGAAATATCAAACCAGAACTGCTGGAGCAATATTAAAGGCCCTCAATGTTAACTCTAAACGTTTAGGCAGGGAAAGCCATGTCACATACTTATTTGACAAGGCTACTACATTTACTTTCACAGTAGAACTGGCCACAAGTCTTGAAAACATGTGAAGGAAAAGGGTGTGGCAGGAGGCGGGGTAAGAGAAGGGCTGGGCGTGCTCAGTGCAGACGCCTCACCTCCTTTAGCTTTCGCTCCTTTGTGAGCTTCGCAGCCTCGCGCTGGGCTGTGTATATAGCCTCCTCTTCTAGCCTTAACTTCTCTTCCTGTGCCACTAACTGAACAGAAATAAAACAACAAAAAGGGGGAGGTTAACTAAACCAAAGAAAGAAATCAATAGCAGAAATGAAAAGCAATGAAATGCAACAGAGAAACTGCAAATTAATCCAATGGAAATGAAGAAAAACTTAAATATAAGGTTGACCAGATTAGACAGCCCTGCTTTAAACTCCTCTGAATAAGACTAATCTTTTTTGCTAAATCTTTCACCAGGACTTTCTGAGACAACGGTTAAAAAGGTTTACATTTTTGTTAAAATTACTAAATTCACACTTATTTATAACTATTTTCTGAACAACACTTAAAACTACTGATAGGGCTTTTTAAACTTTTAAACTTCACACAAAAAGCATGAGAAATATGCAGCTCTTGGCACAATACGACACTCACAAACATGCTCATAATGACTGCAACTACAGTCACATGCAAAAGTTTGACACCCCCCCCCCCCCCCCTCCCCAAACAAAACTGCACGTTTTGTTGTTTTTTTAAGTGACATAATATTACATCCTCTACAGGGAATAAGCTTTTTTCCTACTAATTTAGTGCACAGCTTCTACATAGTTAATAAATATGGGGAAAAAAGCAAAACCTTAAAAAAGGACAAGCTATAACTTCAGCACAAACATTGTTAAATGTTTTATTCTCGTCTGAATATTTACAGTTCATCACATGAACGATACCTGTGCATTTAAATGTGAAGAACTGTTTTCTTTGTAGAGAATGTGTCAACTTATTTTCACTTATAATAATAAAACACACATAATTTGACCAGATGATCAGCCATACCTCCGCATTTAGCTTCTCGTCAATGAGCGTCTGCTGGTTGGCGATAGCAACGTAGCGCTGCTCCTTCAGATGGCCAATCTCCTCCTCGCTGATGGGCCTGAACCAATAAGAAAAGAGTGGTCAGGGTCAGAGGCCTCATGTGACAACCAGAGAGAACACAAGCCTAGCCTTCACGTACTAGTGTTGTAATACAGGCATCATTCATTAAGCATTTACATCCAACTACTTTCACAAAAAATCTGACACTGAAATAATGAGATTACGCCTCTGAGGAAAAAGGCAATTTGCAGTAATTAACCTGCTGTCCAGCTGTGCTGGTATTAAAAAAGTTGATTGAGCTCTGCTAGTATTAAGGGCTTAATGGAAATATTTCTCAGTATGAAACAGTCTTCAGTCTAGAACTGTTCTAGCATGAAGCCTGCAGGTCACACCCACACTGCAGCAAGATGGAAATATGCTAAAAAGTCTGCAGCAACAAGTTTTCAACTCTATTGTTTTTGTAGCTTTAATGTTAGCTAAAGCGACAGACCGCATACAAAAGCAGAAGAAAACACTTTACCTCTGACAACTCTGTGAACTCTCACCCTGAAAAAAGAACAGATACAATGAAAGAAAATTCATTAGCTACCCTTTTTTTGTAATTCTACTCTTTGTTCAAGAATTGATTCGGCTCTCACCTCATCACTCTCCACAAGGTTCTCAAACTGCAAAACAGACAACCGAGAGAAGTGTATTAGTGTAAGAGGCCCTCAAACTTCAGGAAATATTGCAATAAAAGAATAAAGAAAAGTAAAATTATAGTAGAAAAGAATAACAACTCACCTCTATTGTGTAGTGTTCGCCTACTGTGCTGCTTCGAAAGTACTTAGAGCTGTGGGCAAAAAGTCGGAAAGCCTGACATTGGGAGCTTTCAGATTTATTTAAAAATACAGAAGAATAACAAAGGGACTATCAGTGTGTCTACACCAGGAGTCAAAAGTACCTACTCAGATGTTTCTTTTTGTTTAATAACTGTTTCTGTGTTTTAAGACAACAATAAGAAGGACATCGATATTATGAAGTGGTCCACAGTGGACAAGTCCAGCCAGAAATACTGATATATAATACCAAACAGGGCTATTTGACCTACACCACAGCACAACTGATTGGCTGAAATGCATTAACCAGGACATTTCACTTATTAACTTTTAATGAGAAACATACAGTAAGGTGAGAATATGCAAGTTTTCACAAGATTTACTTTTTCTGAATCTAATAAGTAGAGACAGACAAAGTAGAGCCCATTTTGAAAAGCCTATTAAACAGTCCTAAAAAGTATTAAAAATACGGTCAAAAACTATGAATACAATGATTTGTTTTACATATCGTACACACTGTAATGTGCTAAATCCAACTAAATAGAACTAATTATGCTCTTATTCTAACCAAACCTGCAGTTGGGAAGGGTTTTTGAACACTGGTGATAAGCACGAAACAGAAAAGCAAACTGATGACGATACAAACCGTCGGCTTGCCCAGCCCCAGAGCCAGTGCTCGCCACACGTTCATACATAGATATTTGTCTGAATATTTATATTTGTCTCAGAAACAACTTTCAAGATCATTTCAAGAAATTTGAAAATGCATGTGCAGACTTTTCAGTGGCAGTGTAACTGTTCGGTCTCCACAGGTGTGTGAGTGAATGTGAGGGACTGCAGTGCTCATGAACACCTGCTAACATGTAGCTAGCTAGGTTAGCTAACTCCAGGCAGGCTGCCTATGGCTGTGGTGCGGGGCGGGGTCCTGTTTCAGGGAAGCCTATGTTAGCCAGCAGGCTAACTGACACTCACACACGGACACCAACTTGCTGTTCTGCGTCTTCCAGGAATGAACGAATGAATGGAAGGAATGAATGAATGAAGTCGTCCTGTGATTATTGGCGGACTGAAAAGACGCTGCAACTGTCATGCTTTGCTAGCTAACTAGCTAGGTTAACTAGCCAGCAAACTAAAATTGAGCGGCTTCTTCCAGCGCACGGGACGGGTGCCAGATGTTGTTCAATCTAGCCAGTGAGTACAGACGATAACTACTGATAAAACACAAACATATTTAGCACACTTACCCCCCTCCTCTCTGAATTCTGTTGGCCTCCCTTCTAAATAGCCCCAAACATTGAGTCCAGCAGTTCCCCATGGCATTCTGTCCGAGCGCTGGAGCTAGAGGCGGCGGCAGCAGCAGCAGCACACGGTGAACAGATCAGAGGTCAGCCTGTTTCCATTCCATTCAGATCTCGCTACCAGCTCGCTGTAAACAACGTCAGCGCCATGCAGAAATTAAGGCGTCGTACACTATTATGCATGTCTACTTAAGATTATAAATACAGGTATTACACCGGTTGCTGGAGGTGTATTCACAGAGCAGCAAAGTCCACAGGCGGCTAGCACTGTGGCCAGCAAACCTATTGTTTCCTCTTCCTCACTGTAACACGTGATCAACGTTTCGAATACGCAAAGCCGGTTGGTTGACCGTGCGCCACCTCAAATGACCACTAGGGAGAGACAAACGCCAATAATTTCCTAAAAGTGCCACTGTAAATCCTTGGAAGACCTTACAGAGTCCTGACCTCTTTCTTGTCTTCTTTACCTGGATTAGTCGGGAAGTAGGGAATAGTAGGGAATCACACAATGGGACGTTACCCATTAACTCACCCAAGCAGGACCCTTACTGTGTCTGTAAGGTCACAGGGATTAAAATGAAATAAGCCACTTTATTTTGATGCTTGGCATCAAGCTGCGCAAATCTCACGTCCCAGCAGGTAACACTGTGGGCCCAGATTGTTTGATAGGTTCAGCAACTCCACCTTTTACACACCGTCACTTTCATACACTATCATATTATTATCCACACACGCATACGCACCTGCTCCTGTCAGCAGGGCCATGGGGTTCTTAATGAAAAGTAGATTATACCTGTAGACTGGGATCCCCATAAGAGCACAGGTGGGATTGTTTGTTGTGGTGATTCAGTTAAGTGGAAAAAAACAAAAACATGCGTGTCATCAAACATGAAGGTTATCCCTCAGGCACATGTGTTAATAAGTGCTCTTCTGATTAATACTCACAGTGACATATTTAACCTAGAAAGACCAGAATGACCTCATTGAAATTCGCATTTAGGTTACATTTTGCTCAGTGATGTTTTTGTGTCTCTTGGTGTGGCACACTGTGGTAAGTTATAGATTTCAGAACTTTAGTCATCACAAGTCCCAGCTGTTATGAGGGCCGCAATCATATCTGGATGCAGAACAATTTCACTGTGGAATTTAGGAGAGACAAATAACGATAGGTTGCCTGCACCATGTGCAACTATCAGGCTGCCAGCACCGAATACAAACTCAGTAGAAGCCAGTACCCATGTGTTTTGCCTTAGGAAACATAGAGAGATATGGTTCATCTTCTTCAGGAGACTAACAGTTCATATAGGCCTAATAATGGTTCCAGTATCTGGTGACTCCTAGAGGAAGATTGGTCCTCCTTATAAGTCTTGGCTTCTTGCAAGGTTCTTTGGTTTTGTCAGCCCCTGTTGCCCTCAGCTTGCTCATTAGGGGTCAGGATCTGTAAAGCTATTATATATGTTGTTTTTTGTCTTACATAAGGTTTAAATTTGCAGTGTTGCTCTGTCCAGCACTGTTGTACTCTCATTAGCCACTTTAGTGCACCATTGCTTGTGTATGGTTAAAGACTAAAGCCCATGTGTTTCTGTGTAGTTTGGGTTAGCTATGCTGTAGGCCTTCAGAAATGGTCAATTTTCTAACCTGAATTGCCCTTAGTTGGATATTTTGAGTAGTGGACCAACCTCAACCTACCAGTGAGACAAATATCAATACATATTTGTAAAAACCCCAGCAATGCCAGTGTGTTTAACAGACTTGTCCTTGTGCCACACTCACTACAATGCCACTATCATGACATTGTCACAGTTAGGCCTGTCACAATCATGAGAACATAGCTGGTGATTAATTGACACATAAATAATTGTGATGAACATTTTTTTTTCATTGTATGCAACTGAAAGTATGTACCTAAAATGGCCAAATTGGCTGGTCCGATACTGTAAAAAATATTTTCACTGTCAAAGCACTGCAAAATGTAAAGGTCAAAATACAATTGTGGGAAAAAAAGGTTAAATGCATGTAAATAAACCATCCATACAATGTATTATAATTACACTGCTGTTGTAAGTTACAGAAATACTATTTAAATTCACAGAAACAAATGATCACCTTCATTTCACAGACAGTTTGTGTTTATTTTGATAGTTGTTACTGTTTTTATTCTGGTAAAATACTGTACACTGTTAGAAATAAAAATACTTTGCAAGCACATTTTTTGATCATCAAGGTACAAACAATATAAATGTACCCTCAAAGGTACAGCAGTGGTTTTAAGGTCCAGTTGTGCACCTTAAATTTTAAGGTCCAGTTGTGCACCTTAAAGTTTTAGTTTAAACTTTTGTATTTGTATCTTTTCATAACAATGTTTTAAAACATGACAATAAAATAAAAAGCTTGGAGATGAGACGGGGTGTGCGGAGTCAGTACAACTTAATACAATAATTTTAAATGATTTTGGGACAATTATGTTCCCTGACCAAAGGTACTGAAATGAACCCTTGAGGGGACCACCTCAGTGATGAAGGAATTGTACCTAAATCCATCTTCTGAGAGTGTATGTCACAATAACAAGTTGAACTAGCGAAACTGCTGAATTACAGTAAAAGGCAGTATTTCTAAGAAATGAAAGGACTGTAATTTTACAGATTTTTACCATCATTGAGAAAACACGTGTTTACTGTTAATTACCCAATTATGCTGTTTTTTAAAAAATCTTTTGTTCTAGTGACAGACATTGCTTTTGTAACACCCTTGCATTTTCTACTTTCTTTTATTTACGTGCATTTGCTGCAATACAACTGATGAAAACACATCCAGTTTACACTCTGTTGTGATGTAATGTGACAAGCCTAGACACTAGTATGCTGAGAATGGTCCACCCCTCAAATAATAAGTGATACTTTTTTGATCCCACAACCGGGGAAATTCCACCTCCGCATTTAACCCATCCGTCAAGTGAAACACCACACACACACTAGTGAACACACACTAGGGGCAGTGAGCACACTTGCCCAGAGCGGTGGGCAGCCCTATCCACGGCGCCCTGGGAGCAGTTGGGGGGTTAGGTGTCTTGCTCAAGGACACCTCAGTCATGGACTGTCGGCCCAGGGGATCGAACCGGCAACCTTCCGGTCACAGGGCCAGATCCCTAACCTCCAGCCCACGACTGCCCCCTAATATCTGGTTTACAGTAATCTTGTGTGTACTTATCAGTGATGAATGGGGTAATGGGCAGCTAACAAACAGTGCATGGCAACAGATGAGCCACAGTCCATAACTGGACTGCAGTAGAGCTGATCTGAAAGTTATGTTGACCTTATAAAGTTGGCAGCGAATGGAATTGCAAGTGTGTTGAATCACTTGTGAAAAAAGCACAATATAAATAAAATAGAAATATGTCAATGACATGATTCCATTAATCTTTATCTTTTGCACCTAAAGCTCAGAATCTTTCATTTTACATACAAACCTGTATAAAGAGCTGAAAAAATACATACTACTCCTTTTGAATGGGGCTAAATGAATATTTGAGTAGTATGTTTGAAATGGATCCTCTACAAACAGTATTTTAAAATGATCGCTTTGCAGATGCTGGGAGCTTAATAAGCATAGAGAAAAATAGCAATATTGTAAGGCAAAAACAAGTATTATGTTGGTTATGTAAGCATGTAAATGAAGATGATGAGTTTAATGACAAATTAATTGGTAGCCTAATGTCTGCAATACCGTCTTGCTATCTTTCATGCACCCAACTAAGTTCATATAAAGTAAATAATTCATAAACAAATTCATGGAAAGAATTAATATCTCCTTGTAAAGTCAATCAGTCAATAAGCTGAGTCTGCATGCCTTAAGTCTCTGTGTTAATGCAGAGCAGGTCAGCCTGACCAGATGGAAATTTGAGCTGAGAAGACAATCTTTTTTTTGCAACTGTTGTGGTTGGACTGAATGTTAAATATTTTATCACATTTTTACATCTTGTTATGCTATCTCAAATAAATTTGCATATGTGGTTTCTGAACTGTTTGATAAACTGTTATCTAAACAATAGACAATACAAGAATAAAATACCTAAAAAGTGCAGTAGCAGCCACTTCAATTCCTGAACATTTGTCCATTTGTTTGAATGTTTATTCGTTTTTGTAGATGTCAGTCATGTAATCTCAGAAACCACATAAGCAAGCCTGCTTGAAATTACTTCAGCTTCACAAGATTCGATGCAGGTATGTGATTATTTAAGCAGTTTCAACAATGCTAACCTAGTGGCTACAAGCTTCCTCCACCAACATAAGACATAAAATACTATAGTAGATTTAGCACATACATTTGCTTTCTTTGGGTGGTAAGCTAAACGTACCGTAAAGAGGAATAGCCTACTTTACAAAATATCTGCTTAATTTATTGGTTACAATGCAAAGTAATTCAGAGAGTTGTGATGTGAAATGTTCCATTTTAGAGAAACTTACAGAGTCAGAATTGTGTACAGTGGTGGAGATAGATAGTGGAGGAACTAGATGTCCAAACCAGATGTACCTCTGAAAGCTACCTCACAGAAAGCTGTTAAATAGTACCCAACAAAACTCAAATGTACCGCTATTTTATCATTATTAACAATACATATGGAACTCATTTTGGCTATAACTGTGTTGTAGACATTGTGACCCCTAGTTCCTATTACTATCACTGTAAACAATCCTGACTCAGTAAGTTTCTCTACAATGTACTATTTTAAATTAGGCCACTCCAAATGACTTCATTCACATCTCAGTGATTATATAATGTGGGCATTTTGGAAAATCTGTGGAATTTCCCTGTAAGATAACTGAATGATATTGTGCAATAGTGCAGTATCATTCCTGTTTGAATTCTGCTTGTAATACATGGAATTACAGGCTGAAACGGATTTGTTGGATGTGTGCGCCTCTTATGACAGTTTAGCACTCTTGGCCATTACAATATGGTGACATAAGGTTTAAATTTGTAAAGTGTTGCCATATGACCACTGTGCAGCACCATGGTGTGACATTGCCAGATTGGTCTCTGATATCATCAGTAATCCTGGAGTCATAGTGATGTCACAAGCTAGAGGGGCCAACGTGGAGCCAGGAGCTTAAAGATAATGGAAAACTAGTGACAGGTTTGCCAATTCAGGGCTTGAATATTTGCCATTTTAATAAGGCTTTGAGAGGGTGGTGGGTGATTAGAAAGTGATTAGTTTCAAAAAGCCGCATTTGGACAAAACAAACCAATAAACCCAAAATCAAAGAAACACACAAGAGTTTCTCCTCTCTTTATTTATTGAACTTCATGTTTGATGTCTTTTTTTCTGGTACTGATCATAGCCCATTGGACTCTCTCCCCAACAGAGGCTCTCTGACATACATAAAGTTAAACCTGTCTTTCATGTGCTTCTCCCTGCCGGCTGCTGTTTACGCTGAGGGGGATCTTTATAGAGATGTAACACACTTCAGCAGTGCCAGTCCTGTTTTTATCCTAGTAACTTTAAACCCACAGCCATGAAGAAAATCCTCTCAAGTAATCTGGTTGAGGGGACCTTCTACTGCACCCCTCAAGCTGACCGGTCTCCGCTGATACCCTTGCGGTGCGTACTTGCTCGACAGCAGCCTACATCATGGAAAAATTCACACACAGCCAAGGAAGTTTTCTCTAGTGACATGGTGGGACAGCTGGGCTAATTGTCTCCTACCATGAATATGACAAGGCCAATCTGTCAATAAATAAGGCTGCAAAGGGGGGGGGCGGGGGGTGTTTTAGGGCAGAATTACAGAGGGTCTATTTACATTATTCAACTCAGTCCATGCTTGGCAATATGCAATATCATAAAACAAATAAAACAACAGAAATGAGGGCATTATATTTTATATGTCAGAAACAGGTAAAAGTTGATAAATGAATTTAGTCCCAAACACATTATAATGATATCCAGACAGTGCATCAGTGTTTGTGTGTGTCATTTCACTTATTTGAGTTAATTTAAGACTTAATTTACAGAATACTTATTGACCTTATTTAGCTTGCTGGACTAAATAGATATAAATAGACTGTACTGGCAAGTTTCTCACTGTATCTACGTCTAGAAAGTCCATTGCTTCTAAAGCACTTGTGTACTGAGCATAGACCATTTCACAATTTCCATGGCAACAAAACCCTCAGTTCAAAGGT
Organism: Pygocentrus nattereri; assembly: GCF_015220715.1. NCBI lineage: Eukaryota > Metazoa > Chordata > Actinopteri > Characiformes > Serrasalmidae > Pygocentrus > Pygocentrus nattereri. The sequence goes on from NC_051218.1 coordinate 16,681,607, forward strand.
AACTTGGGGATGTGTATTTGGAATCTTTATCAAACTGCAATATTCTGTTCTTGGACTTTGAAAAATATGACTGCTTGGGCAGAAGTTAACACTGAAGAACAATGTACACCAGTTTAAGTGGCCCAAGTATTTCATTTGTAAGAAATAGGATAATTGTGCTGTGTCACGCATAATCAATTCTTCTCATTAGTTATATAAAGATCCTCTTATGGCCTTCTGTATGCATGGTGCAGTAGGTTTGTTTTATAATAGCAAAGTAAGTCTCTAATCTATTTGAAGTCAAATTGGGCTCAGTGTTAGCTCATGCTTCTGCTCGAAGGCTTTCTCTCTAGTCTCTGCTTTGGCAAAGGCAGACATGGCCTCTGCAATCCATATAAGCAAACGACAATATAAATGACACTCATTACCACAACCAGTGGCACATGTCAGGGGCCTGGAGGGAAGCTGCTTCCATGCATCGGACAGAGAGCAATTCAAACCCCTGCACCGGCACGGAGCCCAGACAGGCCAAATATAAAGCCATTAATTCACACCTGGGAGACGGAATGGTGGCCATTAATGTTGACTCACCTTCTTAGTCACGCAGGGGTCAGTCCTAAATTAAAAAATATGTTCCTGTCCCCAGACCACCCTTAGACTTTAACTGACAGAATAACAGTGTAACAGGCCAAGCTAATCAGTGAGTCCTGATTCAACTTATGTGAGCTTTAATTATCTTATTGATTGACTGATACATCTCATTAGTCTATTATTGTATTGACAGCAACACTAAAATATATGTAATTAGGTAACAAGCATGAACAATCTGACAGCTTTATTAATATCCCTTTTACCTTGTCAACCTGACAGGGTGTTGCAGGCACGGCGCTCTAAATCTGTTCCTTTTTGGAATACAGGAACTTCTCAACAGAGCAGAGCGTTATGATGAAAGCTTGTAGTCCAATCAAGCTGTAGGATGTTTCTGTCACATTTTCTGTAATAATTTTTTTTTTTTGTAGTTATTATGTATGTAATGTTTAAAAAGTAATATCTTTAGCTGGGCACCGTCACTGTAAACCCCAGTGTTGGAATTCATTAATTAAATCTAGCGAAGGAAGGATAAAATATATTCAAAATTTTTGCTAAAAATGAGAATACTGTGTTTAAAAAAAAAAAAGAAACAAAAGAGACATCCACAATATATTTAATGACAAAAGTTTAAACATGATTATGTGTGATGTCAAAGCCAGCTGGAAGAATTCTTAATGCTTTTGTTGGTTTCTGTAGCTAGATCATTTATTTGTTTGTTTGTTTGTTTGTTTTATTTAGCTGTTTTCAAACAAAAATTAGTTTGGGGTTAGCTAAAATCAAGATAAAATCAAACAGCTGAGATGTACAAAGATGCAGAAACACAGCCGGCCTGAAAACCTAAACCTAATTATCACAGCCAAAAGCATATTGCCTCCATAAATATGTTTATGTTCAATTCATGTCTTACCTTTGATTAATTGAGGTAACATTATATCACAGCCTAGCAGTAAAACTGATTATAAGACAAAAATTGGATTGGTAGAAAATGATATGCTCTATGCGATGGACTCTCAAAGCCTGCAATTCACACATCTTTTAACCACAGGCGGAGCACTGGTGCACTGATAAGGCTTATAACAATGGTGGATAGCAACAGATATTGGGTTAAGATAAAAGGCGGAGCTTAGAGAAAAGCTTCGTAATACATAAAATATTTTGACTACACTTACAGAAAGCCAGCAGAAACGCCAGCGCTGTTCTCAAGCAGAACCGGATCCGAAATCTGGTCAGCAAATCAGCCTGCAAGATGCGTGTCAGGTAGTGCAACTGTTGCGAACTTTTTTTCGGCATAATCTCAAATGGCTCCCTTCTCCCTACAAATTGCAGTACATAGGTATTAAAATAATGGCTGCTGCATCTTAACAGTGCACAGTATGTCTAACAAAGATCTACTTTGGATTCAGTCGTGTGAGTACAACTCCATATTGGATACAAAGTGCAATATTTGGGTGTAAAAGCCAAAATTTCATAACCCTCATTGTGTATTATATAGGGAGCAGTGAGCCATTTGAGATTCAGCCTTAGCATTTTTCAGGGTATGATCTTATAGATGTTTAACATTGCCTGTTAATGGGCTGTTTTTTGTTGCAAATTTCAGCACTTTACTACTTGTTTCATGTGAATTACATGTGAATTTTTACATCATCAAAACAACTCAACTGCAGTTTTATTAATATTACCTATATATATATATATATTTATATATGGGATGCATTTATAAAAGAACAAATTGCTGCTCTTGTATCACAATTTTTGTCCTTTTTCAGTTTTTGACATAATTTGAAAATACCTGTTGTTCTGTACATTGTGTGTAAATGTCATGAAGAATGGTCCAAAAGAAATATCCGAAAATTACTTGGAATGATGTCTGATTCCATTGACTTACATTAAAAGTGAAGTATGTTTTTTCCTTCTCCTGTAAAGTTAACATTTTGGAGATACAAGGTTTTCTTCCAACAACAGCGAAATATTATTTCTCTATTTAATTGTGCCTAACTGTGGCTGTGGCCCTGGTTTAGGAGGTGTGTCTCATGAGGCAAGCTGAACTTAGACAAGGTTTTTTACTAAGTCTTAGCTTCATGAAATTTTATTGAAGTTACTGAAACCTAAAACACAGAACTGAGGTTAAACTTATTTTACAACAGCAGTTAACGGCTTTCTCTGTCAAAGTAGTTTTAGACAGTCAAGCTATGATTAATCAGAAAGTGAGGCTGGACATAGAGTTTCCAGTTGATGCTGTGCAGGGATATTTTCTACAAAATGAGCATCAGAGGTGGATATTATATCAGCTCACCTGCTAATACACTACATGTGTTGTTGGTGATGGAGAATTAAGCAAGGTATAAACCATTGTTAATGCTAGCTAATGCTACATTCCCAAATAAAGCCCCCATCTGCTGATTTTACCAGCTGACTAAATGACCCAGCTCACTCACATATACATATACATTTTTGTAATATTAAAGAAAAAGCAGGACATTAGAGACCCCCTAGAATTCAATACTGACACGGAGGTGATGAAGGTGGTTGTGTGATTTACATAGGTCTATGTATACCAGTACATTACAACTAAACAATTTTATGACTACACTTTTGGTAACAGATAAGGTGGAACACAGCAATATATCCAAATCTCACAGTGTACATTAGAAGATAGATCTTGATGCTGAATTAATTTCTTTCTGTAGCCTATAGTCGGCTCGCACAGACAATAATTTCAACCTGTGGCCACTCATTAAATCAGAAAAATCTGCAACTGGTTCGGTTAAACATTCTTGGTGGATCATGTAAACATAGTAACCATCACGAGTGGATATATTGCTCTGCTTCACTCCATCTTCTAATGTAAGATTGGCCACCAGGGTCCAAATAAAGCCTTTTCTGCTGTGCGTGCTGTTGGTCCCACCCTGATGGGATGACTGACAGGTTGGGAAAGCCATGAAAATAAAAATGCAGTGTGGCCGAAGACATTTTCAAAGGCATTTTGACACAGAATGTGAGCTATATGTGAGAATGTGTAATAGCAAAGAGGTGCTGTTTCCCATTTACATTTGAATTCTGCCAACTTTCTAGCTTCGTGTTCTCTTTGATAATGTAATTTTAAAAACATTATTAGGGAGTGCAAATGCATATGAGCTATATTACATTTAAATAATAATTTTAACACCATCATTGCATATTCACATAAGGCATGAATAAGCAGTTCTGGAAATATACTTACGCCGTAAAAAATGAGAAGTCTGCTCAACTTGTGGTTGGAATAGTGTAGTGGTTAACACCTCTGCCTTCTACACTGTAGACTGGGGTTCAATCCCCACCTGGGCAAACACCCTACACTATACCAATAAGAGTCCTTGGGCAAGACTCCTAACACCGCCTTGGCCTACCTATGTAAAATGATCAAATTGTAAGTCGCTCTGGACAAGAGCGTCACCCAAATGCCATAAATGTAAATGTAACTTAAAATTATACAGTAACTGATTACTTTGAGTTAATCCGACTCAAACTTCTTAGTTGAGTGAAAAATTCTCCCAACTACTGTTTCTAGATATGCATTTCAGTTAGATAAATAAATTGAAACATGTGTTCTTTATAGAATTTTCCCCACTAGCTGGTGCTCTTTCTGTCACACTGTCCCAACTGGCATATTTTCCTCTTGGGCATCCAGATATGGACAGCTGTGGTATTGCCTGGATTCAAATCTCCTGATGTTGGAAGGAATTATTAGACAGTTGCACCATGTGAGACAATGCCATGTTTAAATTTAAAACAACAAATATTTTCTTCAGTGTATTAAACATTTATAGACACAAAAAGAAGTTGCTTCACATGTTCCGGAGTGGACTAAGTCGTCACTCCAACAGAAAGTTTTGAGTTTAAGCCTCAGCAATGCCATAAATGTGTACCCAAGAAGTAAATTGTCTAGCAGCACTGTGTGATGGAGAGAGTCCTGGCTAGTGGAGAAACTGAGTCTAAAAAGCAAGTTTATTTTATTTACCTAACTGAGATGCAGAACTAAAAAATGAAAAGAACTTTTGACTCAACTGAGAAGTTTGACTTGGCTGAACTCTTGTGTCTTCAAATTGAGTCAACTTAAGAAAAGCCATGTAATCAGTTACTATATCATTTTGAGTTGTGCTGACCTCTTTTTTTAACAGTGTAACTATAAATAAAGCTACTCATAAAGCATCTGAATCTCTGAGTAAATTAAATTTCAGTACTACCGCCCCAAATGGCAAATGTATAGCGAATTATTGAATTTGAATTGTCATTTTGAGCCCAAATTTGCAGATGTTAGTGAAAAATTCATATTTAGGATTACATTGCCTTTTTATATATTACATTTTCATTTTAATTTTGATACTGATAAACTTCTTCAATGTTCTTTCATAATATGCAACTTTTGAAAATGGTACTGTATGTCGTTAAGTATATTTTAGTTGCAATTACATTGCCTTAATTACGTTGGATAATAGGAATAAATATTTTGATTTGCAAATGAAAATATATGCTTTGTATCTTTCAGTAATGTAATGATTTGATTAAGCCTAGTCCTGAACTCAATTACATTGCCATCACTGGAAATTGTTGCTAGGGATTAGTCGTAATCTTGGTCTGAAAAAGTAGGCCTGCAGCAACCGATTGCAATAATTATTTGTGTTTTGTAATTTTTTGTGAATTTACAGTGGAATTGTATCTGTTTTATAGACAACAGTAGATAGTGTAGTGTCAGAAAACACATGAGCAAGTCTATTTAGCAACTGTGCTAACTTATGGTGCATACTTTTCCATTTCTTACTATCTCCTTTAGCCTCGTAGCTCCACTGCAAAACTAAAGAACCAAACTTCAGACATCTCTTGGCTGATTAACTACATTTGGGGTAAGAGGAAAATTGTGTAAAATTGATTTTTCACCAAACTCTCACTTTAGATATTCTATACTGTATACCCCTATCACTGATTATATAAAGCATGCAGCCCACCCAGGCTGAGATCATAGAGCTGAAGGGTCCAGGGGACATCTGTCCAGGGGACAGATGGATTCTGGATGGGTCCTGTTCTGCTTTCTCTGTATCCCTGTGTGACTGTGGGTGTGTTATGAAGTCTCCTCTAGCGTGGTCTCTAAAAAGGGTTCTCAAGGGTGTCACAGCTAAATTGAGCTGTCAAGTTGTTGCTCTACTCAAAAGAATGAGTCATAAAATAACCTGGGCGAATGATGTAAATTCTCAGCACAATTCTAGAGGTGAAAATCATTATTGAGTCGGTTATATCTGTCTTCTCGGCCCTTAGCCCAGCAGACCGATCAGATTAGATGACAATAGCTTGGGAGTTCATTTTTATTCCCTTTTCCTCTGTGTCCCCCCAAGATGCTGTCTTTGGCTTTTTATTTTTTTCTCTTATACAAGGAACAAAGACATCAGTTATTGTTGTTTTTTTTTTTTTCTATAATTTCAAAAGTATTTTTGTAACTTTAAATAGAAAGTTGGCCTGTCTGCCATAATATTTAGATTTTATTAAACTTCAAGTAGTGAGTTAACAGTAGGACAGATTATTGATCTGCTAATTTACTATTCAAAGGTCAATGAACACAAAATTTGGGAACACTTTCTTTGAATAGCCCACTGTAGATGCTTTGTAGATGCTTACCTTGCATTTAATTTACATTCAAGTAAGCATATATATAAAATTCATCTTAATTTTGCCTAGTCCTAACCTCAAACCCTAAATCTGAACCTGACCCTGTCCAAATCCTTACCTAACCATAATGGTGCTGAGAATCTAATAGTTTCTCTAGATAGTTTGTTAATTGGCTATCAAAATCAAATCAGACCCAAAAAAGAGAATTTTAACACTTAATAACTGTAAAAAAATGTTACACCATAAAAAAGATAATCTTTTTTATAGCGTAAGAATCTTCAAACATTATCTCATTGTCAGGTGCTTCTGACCACAGGGCCTGGAGAGGCTGACTTAGAATAAACAAACACACACACACACACATTTTCTAAGCCGCTTCTCCCTCAGGGTCACGGGGGGGATGTGCTGGAGCCTATCCCAGTGGTCATCGGGCAGAAGGCAGGATACACCCTGGACAGGTCACCAGTCCATCGTAGGGCAGGCAGACAGACATAGACAGTTACACACACTCACACCTAGGGGCAATTTAGCATGTCCAATTGGCCTGACTATATGTCATTGGACTGCGGGAGGAAACCCACGCAGACAAATGAGAAAATGTGTCTACACAGAAAGGACCCTGGTCTCCTGGCCGGGGAATCGAACCCAGGCCCTTCTTGCTGTGAGGCGACAGCGCTACCCACCTCAGAACAAGCAATCCAATGTAAATATAAAGATCAGATGAGCAAGTAGTCCTGGTATATATCCCTGTTTTTTCTCACTGTACTTTTTTTTTTTTTTGTAATAGTTCAATATTTTAACAAATGCGCAATCATTTTAGTGAGTGTACAGTGTTGAATTAAATATCATAAACCAGATACCAAAATATATTTTTAGATGTTTTTTTCCAATATTTCATGCTGGGAGCAACAAAGTTATCAAAAGTAAAACAGTGTTTTATTCTTTTATTTTATTATTGTTGTTAAACTATTTATTTACAACATTTTTTTGTAAAAGCATTGACCTCAAAATTTAATCACCACCTGGAATACAATACATCCTGGATATTTATTTACACATTAATTTCATTCTTGAGGTTATTTAGCTTTCTCAGTAAATGTAGAATGATACTTCTATACTGACATGGAAAATGCTGGGGCTGAAACGATAGGTGCTATCACAGAGTCCCTGTGTCACTCTGAAAATGATAACTCACTATCACAGCTTCCCCACTGCATCCCTACAGCAGGCATTAAATGCAGATGCATGTGCTGTCCTCAGGCATTGACAAATCACTTTGAAGATATCACAAAAAAACTCATTCTCCACTTCCTGAGGGAAAAAGGAAAAAATAATCATTAAACACCACACCCTGTCAAATCTACTTCCCATGAAAAATGCTGCTTGTTGTTCGTTTCAGATGCACTTGAATGTACATAGAAACTTAAACACTATGGATTTGTAGCAACTGCATTCTTTTGTAACATATACTGACTTTCAATTTGAAGTCCATGGAATTTCATTTTATAGTTTTTTACATTTATAGCATTGCAGTTTCACCCAAGACTCAATCTGTGTCATCAAACAGACATACGATCGCCTATTGTACAGAATGTTGCTCCCAAATTTTAGAAATGTCAAGATGAACATAACATAATTTATCTGGTCATACTGATGCTCTATTAAGCTCTGTCAAAGCCAAACTCTGCACCACAGCACTTAGGAGAACCAAGTCCTTGTCAGCGGAATCAGGTCCCCACTCATGCAATTTTCTGACCCGCACTTCTTGTGGATTTTCCAGTGGCAGCCTAAATCACACAGTTTAATTTTACAGCCCTTGCGTCGGTGTAAAGGAGCTGAAAGCCCCAGTGGTACTGTGTGAAGTTCAATTTTAGCTCTGCACGTAAGCCGAGCCACACAGACGCATCAGACAGACACCCTTTCCCTCTGTATATAGGTCATTTAGCATGGGCGCTAATCAAAATGCTATAGCTAAGGGAAACTCCGTTATATACATTCTGTAAGTCCATAATGCCACACATACTAGTTCTGTATCACTTCTACATTTGTTTATTACAAGGAAACGCCCAAATATGAAGTATTGGTGACCTTTATGGAAGTGGAACATTTCCATCTGTTCAGCAGTTACAGGACAAAGATGGTTATAAGCTAATATGGTTAGCATGGGCACTAATCAGAATGGCACTCCATCATACATGTTCTATAAGTACATAATACAAAGAGTACAAAACATTTCATGATGAGCAGACCAATATATCGCATTTTTCAGTTTTTTGACATAATTTGAAAATACATCTTGTCCTTTATATTGTTATATAAATTTCAAGAAATCTCCAGGCATTTTATGTTAAATTTCAAGAAATCTCCAGGCATTTTATGGGTATGAAAAGTTACAAATACTTATTTTTCACCCAGAAAAAAACTTATGTAAGGTACACATCTGGGGGCAGTCATGGGCTGGAGGTTAGGGAAACAGCGTCGTGACCGGAAGGTCGCCGGTTCGATCCCCAGAGCTGACAGCACGTGACTAAGGCATCCTTGAGCAAGACACCTAACCCCCAACTGCTCCCCGGGCACTGTGGATTGGACTGCCCACCGCTCCAGGCAAGTGTGCTCACTGGCCCCTAGTGCGTGTGTGCTCATTAGAGTGTATGTGGTGTTTCACTTCACGGATGGGTTAAATGCGGAGGTGAAATTTCCCCGTTGTGGGACTAATAAGGGTTACTTAATTCAAATTTAATTAATTAATTAACAATTGGACCTTAAAACCACTACTGTAACTTTGAATGAACATTTACACTGTTTGTACCTTAATGAATGAAAAATGTACCTGCATAGAACCTTTATTTCTTACAGTGTGCTCTTAGAGTGATCGCAGAAAGGAACCACTTTTGGTTCTCTTAAGAACCTTTTAATGAAAGAAAATGTTAAATATTTTTACAAATAAGATATACACTCACTGAGTACTGTTTTAGCAACACTATATTAATACTGGGCATTGCCTCCATTTGCTCTCAAAGCAAATTCAATGGTGTCCATGTTGACAGAATTACACCATTTCATTTCTGCTGATTTTTCATGTGCATTTTTATGCTGCAAATCTCTCGTTCTATCACATCTTTAATCAAATCAAATCAAATTTATTTGTAAAATGCTTTTTACAACTGATGTTACAAAGCAGCTTCACAGAATTCCAATAAAGACAAAGTTTTAACATGAATGTAAAAACCCCCAGGTGAGCAAGCCAGGGGCGACAGTGGCAAGGAAAAGCTCCCTCAGACCTGAGGAAGAAACCTTGGGAGGAACCAAGGCTCATAAGGGGGGACCCATCCTCCTCTGGTCACAGTATCTACAAATGATTATACAACTTATATTAATAGCAGTAGAATTAGTAGTAGTAGTAATTAGTAGTATAAATAGCTAGGAGTCTATGAAACATCAGTGTAGGGTGGGCAGCTAGTCCAAGGCAGGTGGCGGTAGCTGGGGCGTGGGCAGCTGGTCTGAAGTGGGTAGCAGGAGAGCTCGACAGTCAGTCGTCCTTCAGTGTCCAGCCGGACATGTGGGCGGTCGTATACTCAGAAAAAAGGCAGGGAGATGGAATTAGTTTTATTCTGTTTGTTTGTATGTAAAGCAAGGAATGTGAACATTTCCAACAGGTTAACTAAAAGGTCAGAACCAGAAGGACACAGACACAGGAGCACTCTGAAACAGTTTGGCATCCCTCCGCTCCACCATCCACAAACCTGAGTGACCGCATGCGAGCAGCAGGACGACAGCACCGTCTCTAGAACATCATTCTTTTAGGTTCAAATTTGGTGACTGGGAAGGCTACTGAAAAACATGAAACTCATTGGCATATTCATGAAACCAGTTTGAGATGACTTGTTTTGTGGCATTATCATTGTGGTATTATCATGTGGTATTATCAAATTGGAAGTAGCCATTAGAAGATGGGCAAGAAGATGGTCAGCAGAAATATTCAAATGGATGGTTGTTTCTGTAGCCTTTCTGTCCCCTTAAAACAGTTTGGTTCTCACATCAACAAGGCTTTTCCATCTGCAGAACTGCTGCTCACTGGATATTTTTCTTTATTTCCCCAATATGAGTAAATTCGAGAGACTGTTGTATATGAAAATCTCAGGAGACTAGCAGTTACAGAAATACTCAAGCCAGTCCGTCTGGCACCAGCAGTCATGCCACAGTGAATGTCCCTGAGATCACATTTTTCCCCATTCTGAAGGTTGATATGAACAGTACCTGAAGCTGCTGACCCACATCTGCAGGATTTTATGTACTGCACTGCTGCCACATGATTGGCTGATTAGATAAGTGCATGAATGAGTAGGTGTACAGGTGTTCCTAATAAAGTGTTCAGTGTGTGCACAACGATTTTATCAGTTCAGTGTTTCAGCCAAGAACCATTTAGGAACCTTTATTTTTAGTCAATCAAAGAATCAGAAGTCATAATGCATTTTCTCATATATTTCTGAATGAAACAGGGAATTAGGTTCTCTCAGCAAGCTTCACCATATGATAGATGAGGTGGTTGGAGTGGGATGACTATTTAGAGGGAAGTGAAACTCATTACACTTTGACAGAAGATTACAGGAAAACAATAATTGTGTTTCTTAATTGATACATGATAAATCATGCTTTTTCAATGTGAGCAGAGACATCAACTAGCAAAACGAACAGGCATATTTTGATTTCACATTGTCTTTAAGAGTGCGTGCAATGAAGTCAGAGTGGCTACTATAATAAATTCCACAACAGTTCTTGAATGTTCTATTCATGTTTCCATGGCTACAATCAATGGTCTGATGTAAAGATTCTTACACAACTCCTGAGCCCAGTAAGATATGGTCTTCTCTATCTTTCTCTCTTTCTCTGTCTCTGTCTGTCTCTCTCTCTCTCTCTCTCTCTCTCTCTCTAGCTGCTCACTCTTTTCTTCTGCTTTGCCCTATTTTTATAGCAGATGATGAGGGGGTGAACAGTGAAAGCCCCTCTGACACAGTCTGGAAGTAGTTACCCAGCTTCCCCAGTGGTGCAGCTAGCCTACTTTATCTAATACAGGTCAATACCGTACAGCTCCCTCACTAGCAAAGCACTGTGCCCTCTTAAAAGGCTTTCATAACACAGGCACACACAAAAACACATTGAGAATAACCTATAGCACATACGTCCTCCTCCACTTCAGAGATGGAGGTGATTTTTATTATAAGGACAGGCCAGATTATTAAAATGTTGGTGGCTTCTATATAAATAGAGCATTTGAATCTTTTCAGCAGTTACAGAAACAAAGTAATAATAGAAGTAACAGTAGAAGTAATAATAACAGCATAATAATAGTCTTCATTTCTACAGCATATTTTATTTTAGTTGCAAAATCCCAAAGTGCCTCGCATGGGAAGATTGGAATGATTAAATCATTCACAGTCATTCAAACTGTAGTAGAATAAAGACACACTGTGGGGTTTCTCAGGAAAACCTAAATCTGTTGATACCTCCCAATGGAAACTGTATACAAACTCAGGGAGCGACAAGCTAGAGGACTGCTTGAAAATAATGGTAAAATTGAGCAATTTCATACCTGTCTGTGTGATGCATCAGCATTAAAATAGCATTAGATGATGATTTGCATGTGATGAAAACTGGCAAGTCATTACATTTTTCTTGTTTTTGCTCTTATTCTACTAATGCCTGACAGGTCTTAGATGAGAATTATATCTTTCATCACATCTTGCATCACTCCAAGACAAAATTGCAGTATTTTGTGATGTGTCACCCATGTTTTGTAAGTGTAAATCCAGATAATCCACCGGTTTTTAATACCCGTATTCTTTGCACCTACAATACAGCAGTTCTATAGCCTTCGGTGGAGATATTTATTTGAGGTCTGCAAAGAGTACAAGAAGAACCAGACAAGCTGTGCCTGTTAGATTACAGTTTAATGAGGAAAGAAGTCTCAGCTATGGCTCTAGTAAGAATCAGCACTCAGATTAAAAAAAAAAAAAAAAAAAAAACAACTTAGGAATTATTTTAAGACTAAGAATGTTTTGAGGGATATAATGCTGAGCTGTACAGCACTGCATAAGATGCAAATATCATAAACACATGATTAAAATCTAGTTTTAGGCCATAATGCCCCTTTAGGATGAAACACTGACAGACAAAAATCACAGTGTGTTGTCTTTTTATGTTATTCTAATGTTGGTCCTAAAGTCATACATGCTTACTGTCCAGATAAGTGGCTTTGCATATCATTTTCTCAGAGGCGTAAGACTTACACAGTACTGTATTTATCAAATGAATTAGATTGAAACATATGCTGAGAGCAAACCCAATACTCAGCATTTTCTAATTAGTAAATAAGATGAGTTACAGTCTTGTCAAATCAGTAGATATGACCTTTGCTTACACTGCACGTTTGTGTATATAAATATGCAGTAAATGATGGTGCCATATAGACTCTCTCATCCTGACTACATAGTGAATTAGGTTGGGGAGGTTCAAATGAATGAAACTTTAATTTATGGAATATTAATAAGGTTCTGTGATTCCAGACCTCTAATACTATGCACAATATGGGGTGGCCACTTTTTACATTTTCCACTCAGGAGAACAGCAGGCAGAGGAATGTTTTAAAACTTTTTATATCTTTATGACTTATGTTTCCACATATATTTCTAATATGTATAGTAGATATAGACCTACTGGAAATACTGTAGGAAATATCACAATGTCATGTTTTTAAGCTGTGTAAATCCTGAATTAATCCTCACTTAAGCAGATGAACAACTCATGATCTGCCAAGAGAGCTCACCTCTGACATCACCTCAACATTGGCAGGAAGGTTCACAGAACTGTCAAAGTGACATTACACATATTCAAAAACTCACAGTGGCACTGTAGTGCGTAAGCCTCAGGACAGCTGCTTTGCTCTTGGCATGGACTCCCACAGTGCACAGCCAGAGACCTGTGTACTGTGAACTGCTATTACTGAGGAAGCTCAAGTTTCCAACTCACTGTAATATTCATAGTTATGTGCTTTTAAATGTCAGTCAAAAATCAACTAGCTGACTTCCTTTTGGTAATACAGCTAGACTGGAACTACTAAGTACATTTGAAATATACATATACGTATTTGCAGTGACCCCAAAATGTATTTGTACACTTTAATCATTAGTGAACTTTAATGCGCTTATTCTTTTTAAAAATGTTTAAAAAATGATATTTGTTTCACAGAAATAAATGTTGTGGTTGATGGAATCATAAATTCAGAATGTACCAAGGCATTTTGGTTAGAAATGTGCAGAACTCTGAAAAGAAACTTTTCTAAATATAATGTATTGAAACTTGAAAAGAAAAAGCCCCCAAAAAATACAATATTGGAATGAGAAGGGGGGAGGTGTGAAAAGAGAGAGTGAAATTTTGGGTAGAATTTCCTCGAGGATGTTTTAGCTTCAGCACAAGACATGTTTTCTTAATCGGTGTGAATTCTAAGCTCTCCATGCAGTGAGTTGTCAGTGATCTGTGTCCTAGCACAATGAGCTATATATATTTCAAAATATGGCACAAATGTCCAAATATGCTTTTGGGGCCACTGTATAGTGATGTGCAAAAGTCAGAGACCGTCCTTTTAATTTAAGTTGTACATTAATTCATTTAATTATGCTGTTATGAGTTATGCATTATGTTATGCATTCTGTATATACATTTAAGTAACGCCTGTAAAAAAGGAGAAAGCTTATGTTTATCATTACGTTTGTCTTTATTACAGCTTGTATTGTGTTTGGGAGACTTTGGGATGCTTATCAAAGAAATCTGCAGAGATTTTTTTGCGTCTCTAAATTCAGTAAAATTGGTTGCATTTTTTTGCTTCTCACAATCTAAGTAATCCAACACATTCAGTGATCATAAGGTCTGGACTCTGGGGTGGGCAGTCCACTGATCTAATAATACCAGGAGCTTTTTTGTTTGATTTGCAATTTTTATTTTCATCTTCTGTTCGAAAAAAATCCCATTTCTCAGTAACGGCTTCTTGACAGCTACACATCCTTTCAGATCCATGCCGTTGAGTTGTCTTGTGGAGAGAAACAATGGATGGAAACATCTGTGGATTTTTTCAGATCTCAAGCAAGAGTGGAGCTAAAATTACTCTCAGATAGAAACTCTTTAGCTGTGGTTCTTTATTCATGCAGTATATTTGGCTGGCCAAGCAGGCTACAAAGTGGCAACTTGGATGCAAGTCATAAAATCATAATTATTTTGACATGTCTTGTACTGCATTAGAGTTTTAAATTAGTATGCGTGCAATTTCTTTCACTAATTGTGCTTAAGCCTGTAAAAACACTCTTCCTTCCTGTCTAAGGCAGCTAATTCTGTGCTAGCGCCTCTCCAAATCTCCAGCAGAGTGTGCAGTTACCTGGCACTGCCCTGACAGCTCCCCTCCAAATACCCCATCCACAGCACCAGATGTTTCCATACATGGTGCCATCCAATCACAGGCTGAGTTTTTTCCCTCCACAACTTGATCCACCAGGTGGCATTGGCAGATTTGAATAAATGTGTCTTGAGTGTGTGTGCATGCTTCATTACATAACCACCCCCGTTCTCTCAAACAGGTCATTTTACGTACCAAAAAAAGTCCTTTATATCACAACAAAGTCTAATTATTCAGTTAATCTGTGGATCACAGGGCTTATTTGTTAATTTGACTGTGGTAGCGTGATTGTAAAGGAGGAATTAGAAGGGTTTTTCAGATGCGCACTGGTTCCCACTCCTCCTGCGCAGCGTGCCCAAATGCAGAGAGAGAGAGAGAGACAGATATATCTCCTCCCACCTGTGCATGTATGACCCCGCACATCTTAAAGCGGCGAGTCAGCCCCCACACACTCGCACACATGAGCAATTTTAACATCCACGGGTCAGAGTCTCTCCCAATAATGCACGCATTCTGCTGTGTGAGGGAGTCATGGCGCTCATCACGAAATGGATGCAAGGTTGGGCTGGGAGCGCGGAGATCAAAGAGAGAATGAAAGAGGTCCACACTCGCTAAAATGCAGTTGTATGTAGGCTGGAAGAGAGAAAACGAGAAATGAGAGATGGAAAAAAAGAGAGAGAATGATAAAGACGAAAAAAAAACACATGTTTTATGGGCAATGCCTATTGATGCAGGCTAGGGAATTTCAGTAGGCCTTTGCCTACAGAACTGTACACTCAAGTGTTCTTTGGAGCAATGCCATAGGAAAACCACCTTCTATGCCATATATTACCTTTCAGTGGATAGTTCTTTACAGGAACACTCAATTTTCAACCACTCTCATTTGTCAAGCTGAGCTCTATCTGAAACATCTGTACACTGTAAAACGCTGCATTTAATTTTACACTACATATTAACAATAACATGCTGTATTCATAATTCATGATGTGTTGTTGTATCTTGTAAATATGAATTGTCCCGTCTTTACAAAAGCAATTTGGAAAACTAAGTATAGTGTTTCATATCTCATATTAACACAAATTATACAAGATGAAAATAAGATACTGTATAATTTACACTAAGTTCCTGTAAAAATTAACTGTCCCAGAAGCAAATGGGAAAACTAAGGACATTGATCCAAATCCTACAACATTAATAGAAAAAAGCAAGATGGAAAGAAGATTTGCTGTGTATGTTAATTTTAAATGCATTAGGCATATTAGAAAAGTGAAATATTAACCATGAAATCGATTAATATGACTTTGATGGTGTATACACACACACACACACACACACATGATGTTTGACTCCAATGCTGTTGAGAACTTCAGTGGGCTACCAAATGATGGAATTAAAACAACGAAGAACTGCAAAAGACTGTGAATTGTCATTAGCACATTTCTCTGTTTACACTGTCTGTGAATGGCATGGTCACTTCATGCTGTGCTGAGTTGGCATGGTTCTCATCTGACAGACTCTTTCAGACTTCAGAGATAAGAAATGCAGGCAGCGTCTCAAAGCTCAGTCTGTAAAAGCAGTCTGGGAAAGAAAACTATCATCTTTTTCATCAGGTGGCTCATGCTCTCTGTCCCACCACCTCACACTCAGAAACACACACACAGATACACACACACAAAGATACACACTCACAATGAGAAAGAAAGAAATCTTTAAAATGCCTTTCCAGGCAGATCCTAAAGCAGGCTTAGAGGGCAGAGACAGCACCATATACAGGATTCACAGAACTTATTTCATATGCTTTCAGCTCAAATATTCAATTACCCCCTTCCACTTTGTGCATGACTTTTGGCAAAAGCTTTGTGGAAATCCTTATCAGTGTTCTTTCTCGTAATGGTGGATTAACTGAGAGGGTCTGTGAAATTTGGAGGCACACAAGTCAAATCTGTGCTTTTTCAAATGCTTGCACACATAGAAACACATTCAGTTACAGCATCCTGGAGAGGCTAGTACACTGTTATTACCAATATCGTTGTGTATGTCATGCATTTCTAAAATATTACTCTGCTGAATGCTGAATGTTAGCAAAAGTACATGGGTCTTTTCATATTTATGTTGGGGACTTGATGCACTGATGCCTTTTGACAGTAGCTGTAAAATGCATTTTCCATCTATTTTAAAAGTCCCTCAGTTTTTGTACTATACATTTTATTTCTTCAAGAATGTTGGTGAAATATATTTTGATGGAAATCTGTATGGAAGTGAATTGGATTTTCATCTTCACAGGTGTTTTTGAAAGTGTTCTTATTGTGTTTGAGTATTATTTTTATTGTTGCAGCTGTATATCGTATTTTGACATGAAGAAATACGCAGCTGTTCCATTTGTTTTATCTTGGCACAGCCTTCTTTGTGGTTTGGTGGGTAATTGTTTTTATAGCAGGTGGTTCTTGCTTATCTTTTACCCCTCATTGCCTGCTAGCAGTTCAACACAGTCATAACATTTTATATACAGAGAACCAACAGTGTTCTAGTTAATCTGATGGCAGAATGTTTATTTGATGATAATGACAGAAATTGTCAAAGTCAATTTCCATTCCACAGGTCATTAGGGGGCCTGCATGGCCAATAACCTACATTTCATCTTGTACTTTATATTATTTTCTATAAAATTTTTACCCCTGAAGTTCTATTTATGCACAATAAATAGTCATAAATGATTTTAATATGACTATTTTAAAGCCTCTCTTTGTCCCTTACAATTAATCAGGCTGTTTTTATGACTGTCCCTCTAAGACATATACATGTAAATGAGCTCTGTTAGGGTAAATAGGTGGTTATATGTAAATGCATTGGTTTTCCGTTCAAAATGGGATGCCCTGACAGCTCAGAGTATATGTAGGCATCATCAATATATGGACTACATGGACTGAGACATCAAACTCAGATTTATTTGATATGAGCCCTTAAACATGACACATTATGCAAATAAAATGAACTTTCAAACCAATCACATATGTTAATGTTACTCTTGTGCACATGTACATTGCCTCATGAAGCTTGTCCTCAATCAGAGCAAAGACACAATCTTACTTGATAGGAAAATCAATGCTTTCTCTCCTCTGAAACCCTTATTAACAAATCGTTTCCAAGCTGAAGTGTTAGCTTAACCCTGCTGCTGTGTATGTCTGAACTGCTGAATTGGACATTGATTTCCCCCCCATCATTATCCCTGCCTATGCATTCCTCGCTATTGTCTGTGGAGGTACAATCGGACCCTGCAGTTTCTCTATAATGTTTGCCTTGTGATGAAACTACTTTTGAACACTCCTGGTATCACCTTGCTGAACAGCTTCTCGTTCTATACTATTGCCCATACTGTTCCATAACCCTGCTCTATGTTAATGTCCTCAGGTAAAGATACCATCTGCCATTTTTTCGTTCCCAAAAGTTTCCACATATGGCTCAGAATTAAGCTTCTGTGTATTGTATTTTAAGTAGGTGGATTGGTAGGCTTCATTATATCAGTCTGGGTATTTCTTGATGAGAACCTGTAACAGATGTCGCACTCCCTGAATTCCTTCCTTTTGCGTACGTTGACAGACTGAGGGCTACGCTGTATCTTTCTCTAGTGACTACACATCACGGTGCACACAGTTATATATATTTTATAATAACAGCAGGGCTAAGCAGATCAGCCATGGTGGAATCATTTTTTCAATCCAAAATGCAGTTTCAACTGTTATCACTGTATTGCGGGAGCATGTGACACAAGCTTAAGACAATTCAATTTGGAGAGTGAATTAGAGAAATATTTTTGTGTATGCGACCCAAATATAGCCCATTCAGAACCATGGCTAATGCTTGTTAACAGCGAATAATTACGAGAACTGACTTCAAGTGGATGAATTCCAGGCATACACTTGAAAGAGAGAGTGAGCGCAAGTGAGAGACAGAGAAGGGGGGAGGTGTGAAAAGAGAGAGTGAAATTTTGGGTGGAATTCTTCGAGGATGTTTTAGCTTCAGCACAAGACATGTTTTCTTAATCGGTTTGAACTCTAAGCTCTGCATGCAGTGAGTTGTCAGTGACTGTCAGTTGAAGGGAGTGTGGAGAATATTGGTCAGGTGTAGAGCGGCCTAATTTGAGTAGTCAAGGTGGAAAACTGGGAAAATAGGGCTGAATAATTTAGGGAAAAATGCTGTGGCTTTGATAAGCTAAATATACCTGACTTTCAGCTGTTTTTTATGCCAAGTTACATGACACACATCTCACATGCATTCAGTGCATAAACAGTCACAGTGCATCCTGTAATAAAGGTAATTGCAGGCAGTGTTTCTGGCTTTTGGTGGGGGCTCTTTAAGACAAGTCAAGATTTAGTCTTATAAGGTGTACAGAACAGTGGTGTAGTCCAAAGCAAAAGTCTTTGGCCCAATCACATTTTTTAGTTTTACCCGTACCCTTGTTTTCAAGTGTCACCTTACAACGGATACTGGCTGAAATCTTCCCTTATGAAATGGGACAACCATCAAATAAAGAAGAACATTACTTCATTTACAGGCTACTAGTGGGGTGCTGTAGGCGATCCTGCTGGTCTGCAGTGACAGCAGTGGGAAAACTTTGCTGGGGGGGTGGTGGGGGGTAGGACTGCGATAATTATTTATTACCCCACCCCTAATCTTTTGGCGATATGAAGCTGAAGTCAGCTATTCACCAGCTTCTTGTTCAAATTTTCCTGTTCCACCTAAAATAGTTACATTCTGACACTTCAGGCATCAGTACTGCTGGACTGTTTAAGGTGGAGCGGGAAATTTAGCAACATAGCTACCAAGACATTAGCATACTATAAGCAAGTTTTATGCTTGTTATTAGGAAAAGGACCATAATACATTAGAAACATTCAACTAAAATAAAACAATAGCTATTGTAATTTTTTAACAGAGAAAATTCTTACATTTGTGGGTTTCTTTGGTCGCTTGCGCTGCCATCTTGCTGGTTTTTCTTTTTTCTCACAAGTGGAGTGTGCCTCTCAAAAACCTCCATCTGGAGGCCCACTTAGCCCTAACACTTCGCCTTACCCCTCCATCTCAACAAAAATTGGGACACCCGACCTTTGGTATGAACATGCAAAACAGAAGGCTAAGGGCTAAGTGGTAGGGGCAAGTGGTGAAATGGATGTGGTCCTTCAAATGTATCATCAATAAGACATTAAATAATTTAGGATTAAGGTGTCTTCTAGCCACCAATTAACAAATAGCTAGTTTTTAGCTTTTGCTTGTTGTTAAAGAAAGCAAATGATTCAAAAAATATATTCTTGTAATCACATGCAAGAACCTATTAACAGCAGTCGGACCAAGCCAGGCCCTCTGTGAACACCCGTAGTTCCGGGCCCCTCCCAAAACCTGGCCTGGTCCAGCTGAACAATCTGTCGCCACAGCTGAAATCCCTAATGCTCCATCAATTCAACAATCGCTTGCCCTTCTAGTGCCCTCCACTAAATGTGCCTTGCTTAATCAGATTGCATCCTCCTGTATGTTATATGCATTCATATTTTGACATGAAAGTTGAGCAGTTGTGTTAACTATCCAACATTATCTTCTGAACACTCACAAATATGGCAATAAAGAAACTAAACTAAAACTAAATGTGGTTGATATTTAACTTCATCATTTTTTAATTTGCTATAAAGAGCAAAGGGTTTTATTTGCGCTTTAACCTTGCTATGTGATTAGTTGGCAAAAGGTCAGACAAAATCGATATGTACAATTAATTAAGGTGTTATCATAGGCCATGGAATGTGAAATAAATCATAAAGAATGGATTTAAAAAAGAAACATTTAATAATGCTGTCAGAAGATTAATTGCCATCGAGACTTATTTAGCGAGGACCGCTCAATTTCCCCCACACTCGGACACAGATGAGGAAGGGAAATGTTCTTTTTCACCTTGGCCTATTAAAAGACTCGACGTAGACAAGGATTCAATCATGGCGGTCTGTCCTCAGGGCAAGAATGAAAGAGAAAAATATGTGGTTTTGAAGTCAATGTGTCTCACAGGCATATTCTTCTCTGGCTTTTTGACCAGAACCACGCAAACTCTGTTCAGTGAAACAACTTAAATGGCTCTCAGAGCTTCAACTTTAAAGGCCGTCTGTGAACGGAATTTTGGCCAATGTGTTCTGAGTATGAAGACAAGCCAGGGCAGTTCAAGGGGTATGAGCAGGAACATTTTTGCTGTGAAGATTATGGACTCTTAAGAAAAAGCATTCTTGGAACGATGCCTTAGAAGAACTACTTTCGGTTCCCTGAGAAACCTTTTTAATGGCTGGTTCAGTAAACAAGATTCAAACAACCTCAACATGATGCAAAGGTTCTATAGCAATTAAAAGCTTTTTTTCCTAGAACTGTGCATTTCAGCCAAGAACCATTTAAGAACTTTTAAGAGTATAGGATAGTTCTACGATGTTCTTACAGGCCACGAATGTCTTTAAAACATAGACAGCCACAGCTCTATAGGTTAGTATTATTACTGACTTAAAAATAGCAGTGTTTCATTAGGTTTCATGTAAATCTGTCCCAGTTGAAGTGTGCTGTGACCCGGGGGACTGAGGAGAGAGGGATACAGAAGCTGAGTCTTCTCTCCCACTTCCACAGTCCTCAGGGAGCCACGCATTCCTCCTCTTTTCTCTCTTTTTGTCCTTTTTTTCTTTTTTGCCAGCGTAAGCTATGACTCACCATCAGGCATATGAAATTTAGGTCTGCTGCCAATACATCTCTGTAGAAAGGCTTTCTCTTGCTTTAGTGATTATGTGGTTTGTGTGGGTATGGGCTTTTGGATCCATTGGCTACGATTGGTTCGCTATTCACTCACCTAACATCCGGAGCAAACAGTGTCACTCTACAACATAGAGGAATAGAATGCTGCTCTTCCCAGAAGATTCTCACCATGGGGGAATGACTCATGATTCTGTGGCAGTACCTACAATCAGTAATGTCCATCCAATCCTCAGCTTTGGGTCAGGCCTACCATGTGCTCATATCATGTTCTGTCAAGTCATTTGAAAGCCTCCTGCAAGGAGAAGCTTATGTCAGTTTGTTGATGTACTTAAGCAAAGAAATACTACTGTGTTCATTAAAGATAACAAAGTGGGTTCTTTGGAGTGATGCCATGGTGCAAGTGTAAAGATCCTTTTTGAAGGTTTACAGAATGTTTTACCACTTTTTCAGCTTCCATTCTTTTTCAGGAGATTTGTTTTCACTTTGTACACTCTAAGTTCAGTCTTAGAAGTTGGTTGCATTGTCTTCTTTTCATGATCCAAGTAATGTTGAGATCTAGACTCTGGTCTCTCCATTGTTCTGGGAACACCAGCAACTTCTTTTTTTTGATGTATATCATATATATGTCTTGATCTCAGCATTTCCAAATCAAACACTTTACAGAGAGCACAGCATGATGAAAATTTGTTTGTACACTGAAACTTTTGGCAAGAACAGAGTCAATTCAGCATATTTGTATTAAGTAAAGGCGGAATGCTATTTTTTTCACTGTACTTAGCATTGATGATACCGCCAATCGAAAACAAATCACCAGATGTTGCTATACATCCCCAAACCTGCACTGATCTTCAACTATGTTTGACTGAGGTTGTAAACATGGATCGGAAAGTCTTTCATTGCTTCTGCAGCATACATACTGCCTTCTGTTACTTCTAAAGATCTTAAATTTAGAGCCATCAGTCCATAAAAATCCCAGATGTTCAATTTCACTGTGTGTGGATATATATATATATATACATAACTTGAGTATTTATGCAGTTTACAGTAGATGATAGAATATTTGAAGAACTGGCTATGAATAAATAAGAATGATTGTGAGAAACAACATAACACAGAGTTAAACACAACACAGTACAGACAACAAACACAAATGCCCTAGCTATGACCACAACTATGGCCACAGGACCAATAAAACACTAAATCTGTTTTAAGCTGCTTTTGGGAAAAGAAAGGGCATGTGTCACCTAGGCCAACTCCATTGTTTACACACACACACACACACACACACACACACTGAAGGTGTCCTTTGCCCCACACAGCCAGTTGGTAATTATCGGTGCTCATCTGGTCCTGCTGGCTGGACAGCCGGTGAGAGAGAGAAAGAGAGACAGAGAAAGAGAGAGAGACAGACACAGATAGCCAGACAGAGAGATGGATTTTCACACCAGCCCTGTTCTCAGATGGCTGTGGTGTTGCCTTTGCTTTTCTAGAAGCAACACACACACACACATATATACAGATAGCATGATAATTTTGTTCTTAAGGAAGGTCTACCACTGAGCTTTATATTATGCTATATTACTTTAAATCTACACTTTAACGTATGACGGTTTGATGCAAAATACATTATAAAGTTTTCCATTTAATTTAGTGCAGATGTGATTTGAGCAAGTCAAGAGAAGTTTTGAGGGTGTATTCATGTTAAAGATTTGGGTGACTATTGACTTCTAGTGTTTTATAACAGCATTAGCTTCGTAGCTCCAGGACTAAGCTAGAGAAGCAAAATGCGAACTCCAAACATCCACAAAATCTATCTAAAATTTATTTTTTTTATGGACTTCTGAGGCATTGATCAAGCGCACACACACACACACACACACACACACACACACACACACACACACACACACACACTTTGATTCAAATAGGCTAAACGTTTCACTTTAACTGCAAACTAGATGTGAGAGGCATCACAATGTATGCACGCAATATTCAGTGAGTGCTTTAAAGTCAAAATAAAGTTCTCTAATCATTTATCATTTAAATATGCAGACTGGCAGTGACTCATAGAATCCCTTTATAACCAAATCAAAAGACTCAGTGCATCATCTCGCTTCTTTGTAATTACAAAGAGAGATATTGTTTGTAAAAGAAAGAACTTCTAAAGAACTTCCCACCAACAATAAAACACAGTTCCAGCTCCTGTTCGCTGTATAAGCACAGTAGAGGGTGAATACAGCGACAGAAACAGAACTGGACATGAGTGTTGGTATGTCTGCATGTCTATATTTCTGTGTTTTTCAGTCTTTCCGCTGTGCTGTACAGTGTATAGGCCTATAACCAAAACAACACACATTCCTATCGTAGGTTACTACTTACCTTGCTTACTCTTCTTGCTGATACTTCTAAAAATGCAGGTTGTCAATAATGCCTGATATTATCAGTCAAACATGTATTAGATGGGTTCTAATGGCATACAGAGAAGGTTTTTCTCTTTTGAGGATTTTAACTGATATAGCTGTGAAAGTATGGAATATTGAGTATATGAAGTAAAGGAATTGCTCTGAATGTGCACAGAAAATGTACTATAATTTATAATTTTCTATTAAAGAAGCAGCAAAATTGTTTGTTAACTTTATGTAAAAAATACTGCTAATTTTGCCAATACATTTTCTGTCGTTTTGTGTTTTGGCTGATTTAGTTAGTTAGTTTACTTTAACTATGCTACATAACATAGACATAAACATGCCACAAACGTGTGGCACATCATAAACTGTCATGAGTTGTTAGTGCAGATTTTGTCTCATGTTAACATTACCAGTTATCATGAAATATATCAGTGTTTAATGTCTTGACAGCTTATGTTGCATGCTAATTTTTGCTAAATGAACTCTAGCTAGTCATCATGACATCAAATGTTAGGACATGCCATCTATTATGAAAATTAACAGTCATGGTAACATGGCACTGCTACAGTCCTAGATATAATTTATCATAACAACACAATTTCTACCATGACACTGTTATGCCAGTGCTATAGCAGAGACCAAGTAGTGTTACACATTTTTTTCTCTAATTATGGAAGCTACAGTGAAGTAGGCTAGCTGGTGATATGTGGTGGTTGTCTATAGCAATGTTTCTAGGATGTAATGCCTTTGCTATCTGTCCCTGCCAGCCTTTATCCAGGCCCCCTAAAATAAAATTCTGGCTATGCTGTTTGTGTTTTTGTGCATTCCCTGTTTATATATGTTTATATATGTTTATCAAAATGAAATGGCTTTCACAATCATAGACTGTCAACCTCCTCCATCTCTATTTACACATAAAGAACAGGCACCCCAGCCTTCTGGCCCCACGGATGAGGTAAGACAAGAAGAGAGAGTCACACCACCACAAGCCGAACATCAGAACCACTTAAGATCTCGTTAAAATAATCTGGGCCTTGTTTGATTGTGAGGCAGCAGTGGAGCCATTACAAGGAGGAGAGCAATTTTGCATCTGATTTGTCAGGTTGTCTTGCATGAGTGTTCCCCATTGCAGCCAATATGCTTTTAATTTGACTGAGGACAGAGAGCAAATAATGTTCTCTCGGTGATGTATGTTTATGTCCCCAGGTGCTGTTGAAAACAACTGATTCGATTAAGCAGCACTCATTCATGCCAACACATACAGCTGACATTTATGCAAAATAAGAAATATGTTAGTTAAATCAGTGAGACCTTTTAGAAAATGTTGCCATGAACAGCAGGACAATAGATGGTAGGGGCTGCTCTAAACAGGGCTCAACATATGATGCAGGATAGGATAGAACACAGACATAAAAAGCCTAGGACTGACACTGAGACTGACTATAATTAAGCCTTAGAAATTGAGAGTTATTATTTCATTTTACTGCAGTAGTCAAGTATAATTGCATAATTACATAGCAATTACATAATGAGTTCCACCATGAATTACATCAGATTTAGATTGTGTACAGGAACAGGTTAGACAGGTGTAAATCTGCATTTTTTGATATCATAAAGCCATAATAAAATGTCATCTATGCTTACGAATCTCCTCTTCCAACAATTTTCTTCTTTGGTTTCAACTACAAGTACTGTATATAAACATGTATATAAACATGCCTTCAGCTCTTTAATTTGAGTGAAAATTTCATGACGAGTTGAGAAATGGAAATGGTTTGAAATTACTTGAAATATAGTTTTGTTACATTAACTTGCATTAACACTTGAGAGTTTATTTTCCCATTGCTGAAAAGTTACCATTTTTGAGATACAAGGATTTGCTCAGATAGCAATGCAGCAGACATATGTATATCTTAGCCAATAGCAGTACTCTAAAACTCTGTCTTCCTTTGTGATGACATCACCATAAAAAAAAACAGTTTTAACTTGTTCAATCTTTAAGTCTGATTTTGTCTAGTCTATTTCTTTAGCTCAGTACAAAGATATGTGGAGTGGCAGTGCTGTTCATTAGCCTACTGTATCAACTGTCCTTTTCCAGAGCCAGGTCTTTCCATGTGTGGAAGATTCAGTGGCTGGTTGGGAATGTGGCCATCCATCCGGCCATCTCCTGAGAGCTCCCTGGGAGAGTTGAGGCTTATTTTTGGAGCTCCTATTAATACTGCCGTCTCCTGGATAAGAAGCAGTTAGTGGAACAGTCCAGCATACAGGCTTTGGGGCTCCAGCAAGGCTCTCCTCACTCGACTTCTGGGAGAATTGACACAACATTGAGAGCAAATGGATTCTACTGGTAACATGTAGATGGTTTTCATTTTAGCTTTAGCTATTTTAAAGAAGTAGCTCAGTCTAAAATTAGCTAGCATGAATAACGATTAATTAAAATGACTGGGGACTACTTAATATGCTCTCATTTTCATAATGCTAAATAGCCTATTAGCAACTTTAGTGGTTATAGATGAACTAATCTGGTAAAAGAATAGTTTGACCAAACATAGATGCCTAACAACAAATGGAGTAGCCACCAATCAGAATGACTGACTGTGGAATTCTCGTTGGTGGCTATTCATTGTCATTAATTGACCAAGCTACTCTATTAAAGCCAACTGTTTAATTTGCCATAGTTAGCTACCATCTGCTTTCACTCATTTTTCCATCTTTTGTATTAAATTTAATCTGATTATTAGTTTTAAAACTCAGTGATTTGTGGCTGTCCTTCTACTGTGAGATTTTGCTGACTTTGGTTAATACAACTTCCCCCAACTGTCAACCTGAGAGAAAGTCAAGGAGTAAAAGTGTGAGGTCAGGATTGTCTGCCCAATGCAGGCATTTATTTGAACAGAAAGCAGATGGATCTGCAACTCTTAGTCTCCATGGCAACAGCCATAGCAACAACAAACAAGTGTCAGTTTTGATTCCTCATTTTTGAAGGTCTTTAAAAACGGTTGTAGTTAAAGCCATAGTGAATTAAGAGCAATACATTTGAACATAGTATAGCTTAATCTTCCCTTGAAAGCCCTAACATAGATATTACATGCTCTATATTTAGTACATGAGAAACTGAGCTGGAGAAACATCCTTGTTATTTATAGCATCCACCATTATAACTTATATCGTCAGCCGCTGTCCGTGGTGCTGAAATATCCTCCTGTACTTTGACGCTATTATCAATCTGGCTGAAATTATTTTATTTTATGTACTTTTTTTACAGTGCCGTACATCTGCCATTATGTAATAGCATGGCTCATCACCCTTACAATCATAACGGTACTCCTGAGTTGATATCTACTGTGTGGATTTTGACTCACTCGTATTGCAAGAATGAGATTACAGTTGAGAGGCTTAAAATGGGTTTGACCCTAATACTGAAACAGCTGGCCTGCCACAGCTTTTACGCACAGGTGACTGTGCACACATACAAATGAGAGATAAACAAAGTTAAACATTCCCAACATTTCAGAGAAAAAGCCATCTCATATTTGGAGCTTTTAAAGATGAAAGCACATATTGCTAAAGTATTGACACCAAACATGCTTCATTTAATGAGGCCCCAGGAGATCTGACAAAACACTGTAATCATTGCTGTCATAAAAACAGAAAGAACATGTATGAATAAAACTTTACAGAAGAAGAAAAAAGTTTTTTTTTTTAACTTTCCATTTGTTTAGAGTGGCATAATTATCAACAGTGCAGGTGGAGCAGTTACACTGTGGTGGTTGAGCCTGCTCGCTTCTTTTTTTGGATGTCTTATGTCCCTACTTACACTTTTGGGTTGCTACAGAAAGGTAATAATGTGTTTTAATCATTAGTCTGCATTAGACACTCAATTGGCTAATATTTACAGTTTAAAAAGTTAGAACACCCCTGCTCAAATTTTATGTTTTGTTGATTTTCTGGGTTAATACATGTTAACATATTCTCTACAGAGAACAGACTTAAAGGGGAACATAATCATTCAACCGTTTAGATGTTAACAAAATCATCCCAATCAGTCACAATTGTTCACCATTATGGTACTCAGAACTAGACCGAACCACTCTGAATGATTTTGTTTGCATCTAAACCAATGAATTACAATTTATAAAGTAATTTTGCAAAATCAGTGGAGTTCCCCTTTAATTGTGGCATTCAGTGCAATATACAAAGTTTACCCTAACGTTTGCACAGGGGACATTTCATTTTTTTCCCCAATGTGTTAGACTTAGCAAACAAACAGTAATTGTGTATTAATATGTGCATAAGTGTGTTCTCTGTAGAGGATGTGTGAACGTATTCCACTTAGAAGATCAACAAAACATTTCATTAGACCAGGGGCGCTCAAACTTTTGCAGGTGACTCTGGCAATGGTGAGTAAACAAGCAAATGAATCATGCTGCCATTTAAAAAAAATAAAAATCATTAAATGTTGTTTTTGTGTGTGTGTGTGTGTGTGGGCCCTTAATTTATTCATTTGAGGTTCTTGTTATA
Source organism: Pygocentrus nattereri (assembly GCF_015220715.1). Classification (NCBI taxonomy): domain Eukaryota; kingdom Metazoa; phylum Chordata; class Actinopteri; order Characiformes; family Serrasalmidae; genus Pygocentrus; species Pygocentrus nattereri. The sequence continues at coordinate 16,709,954 of NC_051218.1, forward strand.
CCATTGTTTTTATAACTATATAACTGCATAGTCAAAAAAACAAAATACATTTGGTCCATTTGTCATGAAATGTGCACACAGAGTAGCAGGCAGCTTTCTGAAATAGTGTAATAAAATACATTTTCTTTTTCATAAGACTGCAATGTGTAATATAAACTGAAAAACAATATCTATCTGTATGTATCGATTTGTGTTAAATATCTGAACTATAGGCTAACATGATGGTTTCTCAAAACTGAGTTTACTCTCTCACTCTGCCCATTACTCTGAGCACAGCAGCGTCTGGTTATAGTAAGCTTTATCAGGCCTGAATGCAGTGTGCAAGCATACATATGTATTGGGCTGTTAGGGGCTGTGTGGGTGGCAGGTATTTATTGCCTAAACGTGGGGTGGTAGAGTGAGGCGTTCGGTAACATGGGCTGTTTACACATAATCATATCACTGCCGTCCCTCCAGCCTCAGGGCACCAGGGGAGAGGGAAAGAGGGAGAGAGGGAGAGAGAGAAGAGGTGGTGTGGTAGCGGAGACAGTGAAAAAGACAGGGCCGGTGTTGATACATCAGTGCGTACTCATTCTCTCACCTTTTCTCTAAATTTCACACCCCCTTCCCTTCTCTTGCTTCTTCAGTCTCTTGCGTACACACATGCTTTCCTTCATTTTGCTTTGTTACCTTGTACTCTCACACTCGTTTCTCTCTCTCTCTCTCTCTCTCTCTCTCTCTCTCTCTCTCGCTCTCGCTCTTGCTCTCGCTCTCTCCTTGTTCATTCTCTCACGCTCATCTCAGAACACACAATGCTGATCGATCTTCTGAGCGCTGCAGTAGATGGATTGGAAGTCAGCAGGAGTGAAGCTCCCTGTTGCTCTGCTGGTTTAGGGCTGAGAGAGTAGGCTGACAGCACACGACTAATCCACAGAGAAACATGGAAGCTTTTCCTACTGTCTTCATTGCTAGTTTGAAGCACTTGATCATACGTTACATAAAAGAAGAGAGTGAATTGTCACCTCCTTCTTTAAGGCTATTTATACTGAATTATTTATTTACTTGTTTCCAATGATCTATAAGTAATTTCCATGAACAATCAGTGCAAGGAAAAGGTAGCCCAATTGACAACACCTAGCCTGTATTGAAATGTCATAGCCTTGACGTACAAGTCAGACACAACACTCAATGACAATAACAACACAGCACGCAGCCATGCAGACCTATTGCCCTTAAACAGGATTTTAGCATGATGCACATGTTCACACTTGGCATGAAAGTCATACATGATGTGACGGATCCATTTCTGAATCGTGTACAGAAATACAGACCTGGGGTCTTTTTCATCAAAAACGGTAAATGTTTTGCTTTTTCAGCAAAGCTGAGGCATTTTTTTCATGCAGGCAGGGTACATTTTGGCTGCATCTCTCTAGAATCCCATATAGAATCCACTCCCATGGTGTTTTCACAAAGCTTAAAAAAGAAATCAACTGTAAAAACATAACTGTCGCAGAATATTCCATTTTGTAGACATCAGTGTGTTTCCCAGAAATCTATTGGCTTCTGTACACACATGAGCTCTGCTGGTAATTTCTCATTAATTGTATTCTGTACAATTGTTGCTTCACCTTTACTGGGATGTGAACTTGGCTTGCATTCACAGTTAACTCTTTCCTGTTTAATTACTGTTTAAATACTGCATGTGTGAAATATGCTAAATTGAGTACTTCTGTAATATACTAGCTATTTTTGATTTAAGAAGTTTGGCTTCACACTGGGAAATTAAAGGGCCTGGATAATGTACTAGAACTGCAGAAAATAAATTGCTGAATGCTGCACACTGTATACACTCTAAGATGTATGCAGTAGAAGGAAAGGAGTCATCAGATAAGGTTACAGTTTCATATTTCAAGTGTGAGTTGGAATTTTGTTTTCTCCCTCAATAACTGCATTCATACACAACACTATAGGGCTAGTTTAAATATTGATAATATAACTACAGTTCGAAAACATTTCCATTTACTGCAGAATGTGCTTGATATGTGACAGTACTACCCTACCAGACCTGAGACAGAGCTAGCTTTAGAATTGCATGGTACATACAGTAAGAATACAGTGCATGATGTCTGAATTGAGCCACTTGGCAGGTTGTTATTACTTTAGGGTGAAGTTGATCCGAACAGACCTGCTATTACTGAGAGAGCTTTACATTCTGTGAATTTCATAAGGAAATTCACTTTGGAATTATTCTTGTCAAATGTCTAAAAACTATGGACATTGTTTTTTTTTTTTCGTACTGGGTTAAAATCGAATCTTGCCACCAATCTAATCAGTAAACATTTAACTTCTAATATGTCTCCAGATAATGCTAATCCATCTCAAATGGGCTGTTTGTCTCAGCAGACAGGATGTTTGGCCCAAGTAAGTTTGCAAAGCTCCTCATGGGCTATAAAATAAATCTTGTTGCTTCATTATGGCACATTGTATAGAGAAGCTGTTTTTAATGAGGTGATGTTTATTACCCCCTTCCTCTTTCTTTCATCCTCCATGCAGTCCTCTCATTACCCCATGCTCTACTGCTGTGGCTCCTATGGAGAAGAGGAAGCCTGATGAGTCTCATCGCTATAACTGATAACATGCTGTTGTTTTTTACAGCCATGAAAACTGAACGACTTCTAATCCCAAGGGTTTGCACAGAGAGCTGCTATAGCTGCTGCTGGCAAACCTGGTACTTCACTTGCTAAGTCAGCCCGATAGGGATAATAATGGCTTGATAATAAAGTATCAGTATCAATAATGATCAATATTTAAAATATCAATCAATTTGAATATATTTGTTTTAATAAGATTGGATGTGTATTTCATTCTGAAACATGGATGAAAATGAGGTGTAGCATACAATGAAAGGTCTTATATTACGTTATTATAATTGTTTTGCTCTTTATTTCATAAAATACCTGTTATTTCTTCAGGAGCACAATTTCACAATAACAATGTGATTGTCCATACATATAGTTCACAGATTGTTGGGATGCAGAAGGGAAAACATTACAGTAGTGGTGGCATTTGTGACACAATGCTGCCCATTTTACACTCTTTTTAAAGGAAAAAGAGCCATACACAGTTACATTACAAAGCATTTATTGTCCCCTGTTGCTGCAGCCCTGGTTGTATGAGCGGTACAGATTTAAGGTGAAAAGCTGTCTCTGAAAGCAACAGAATATGTGACATTATGAATAAAACTGTTCTGTACTGAACTGACTGGGCTTGTGGCAGGGTTACATACACAGCAACTGTTTTGATCAGTTTTAATGCTTTTCCAAAGTAAACTTGTTAATGTTTAATATCAGTGATATTACTGCTCTATGCGGAAGTAACTAAACATCATCATGTTGATTAACTTACAAAGGAACACTGATAATATATATTTTAGCTCAGTATATTGATTCACCATGGACCTCACAGTCTCTTCTGGGGGATTTCTGTCGTGCTAAAATGCTTTAATTTGTATTGGGTATTCTCAACATTTGTGGCAATATTTGCACATGTTTTGAATGTAGCCTGGTAGGTTCCTGTCATGATTGGCCCCTCCCAGTCCTGTCCATGTGCTTGTGTTTACCTTCCAGTCCTGTCCATGTGCTTTCGTTTACCTTTTAGTCCTGTCCATGTGCTTTTGCTTACCTTTTAGTCCTGTCCATGTGCTTTTGTTCTCATTGAGTTCTTCCAGGTCCTGCCCCCTAGACTCCACCCTTGATTGTTCTCACATGTGTTGTCCACCTGTGTATTGTTAAGCCTCATTGTTTCCCTGCATTTAAGCCCTGTGTTTTTCCCCTGTGAGTTTGCTGGTCTTTGTTTGGTCTATGTATTGTACTGTTTGAAGTGTATTGTTTCAGTTGTTTGAAGTGTATGGTATTGTTTGGTGTTTGTTATTCTGGCCTCCGTTGTTTGTTGATCCTGTGTTCCTTTGCGTTATGTCTGTCCCTCCTTTTCTCCTAGTTGGTTCTGTGACCCTGGACCGTTTTGACCCTGATTATGGATTTACCCCTAATTACCCTACCAATTCTCTACACATATACGTCCTCCTCATCATCGCTCCTCCATGTTACAGGTCCTGATAAAAACAAGAGAGAAACAAATTAGATAGATATTTAGTGTACCTCTGAAAAACAAGTACAGATTCAAAGTTAAAATATATATTTTATATACAATATAATTTTATTTATAAAAAATCACACACACACACATATATATATATATATGATATAAGGAAACTACTTGCATGCAAAATAAGCACCATATTTCTACAGCAAAATATGCAGGACAGATGAAGAAAAGAAGTAAGGCACATTCAGTAGCACTCTAAGACTACACCAGGACATCTAAAGCTACTAAGCACAATGTTTTCTTGTTAAAAATTGGAATTACTGATATGTAACTAGTGCAAAATTCACAAAAACTACAAAGTGCACTGAAAGTCGAGTTAAAGTTACATTGCATGGTGGAAATTTGACAGTCATTAGCTTCTGTTTTTGGTCCCCAGCAATGAAATATGGTGTACAAAACAGCAAAACATTCAGGAATTGGTTTGCCTTGTCTTTAGCTTAAATAATCAGTGGCAAATGTGATTGTGTACACATTATCTATATGGCACAAAGCTGCAGACTTTCAATAATTGTGAAAGAACTTGAGGCATTTTCCCATTTAATGGGGAAATAAGGGGCGACTGGACAAAATGTCCAAATATTGTCCAGTAAAGGTTGATTGAATTTGTGTGCATTTCACATCACAAATTCCTGGAGGGATGATAGAAATGTTTCACTTGCTGTATGTGGTGCTTCACTTGTTTCCTATGTTATGATACAAGTACACTGCATGTACAGTTTTAAAAAAAAAGAAATATTTTCCAGCTTGACTCTTAAGACAGATTTGAAAATAAGCTTGAAAGAAAATATGAAAGAGAATGTTTTTGCTTGGATTAGGGATCTTATTGTTATCAGTTTAAGCTGTAAGATTTGCCTTCCTTTTCTGCTCTGATAGTTTGTCCTTTGTTGCAGCAGCCATCTTTTCACCCTCTCTTTTATGAGACAAAAACTTTTTTTTCCTTTTATCTTTTTCTCTCCTTTTTTTTCTCTCCTTTTTTCTGCCTTGCCCTCATGGAAACATGATCTCAGTTGGCTGTCGCATCACTTCCTGTCTCATCGCCTCGGTGACAGCACCCCCCACCAGCAGCAGCAGATGTAGTCCCAGCTCTGAGCTCCGGCTTTTGCTGAGCTGTGGAAACTGTGCGGAAACTGAACACAGCCACATTTCCAGAACATTTCGAGAACACTCCACCGCTCGGCCTCTGCGCCCTTATCTCTGTACGGAGGCAGGGGGAAGCTAACCTCAGAAGCAGCAGAAAGTGCTGTCAGCTTTTTTGTAATGGATTTTACGACTTTTGCCAATGTCCTTGTCAACGCTGAACATTCATGCTTTCTGTTTTATCTTCACGTGAAGCTGAAACATGGACTGTCGATTTTGTGTTTCACACACTCCCGTCACAAATGTTGGTAAAGAAACCATAAATAAAAGATAGTGTTTATGTTTTTTTCTACGAAAACATAAAGGCATAACAGCCTATTGATTTTAGTATGTGTGCAACCAGGGACTGTGTGAATATAAACTGGCCATGTATATCCTCATAGCTTCTGCAATGTTCTGCATGAGAAAACACAACCAACCATGATCATGTTGAACACAATGGACACACAGCAAATACAGAGTGAATGAAAAGTCCAGGAACCAGTCAAAGATCAGTAAAATGCTTAATGCTTACATTAATCTTATAAATACCATTTTGTGTTAGACCATTGGTGTATCTAGGACTGGGGATGCGTTTTCAATACCAATACCAATACCAATAGTAAGACCTTGACTTCACCAATACTTTTCTAGCTAAAAACCTTAGATCCTTAGCTTTTTGTTGTTTTGCAAAAAATGTTCCCTTTCTTGTTTTTATTCCTTTTTTAAAATCCTGTTGGTACTGTGTAAGTGTTTCGTAACGTGTCCGTTCTTTTCAGGAAACTTGCTTTGAGATTTTCAAAGAAATCTTTAGGAACATTTTTCCACACCCCCAAAGTTCAGTCTTTGAAGTTGGTTGTATTTTTTTCCTTTAGCCATCTAAATAATCCCAAACACATTTATTGTGAGATCTGGACTCCTAGGTGGTCAGAGAACACCAGCAGTTTTTTTGTTTGATTAGCAAATTTCTTTTTTTCCTTTTCTCAATAACAATTTCTTGGCAGCTCCACATACTTTCAGACCCATAGCACTGAGTTATCATCTCACAGTGGAAGGATGATCAGAAACTTTAAATCTCTTGGATATGAAGCAAGAACAAAGTTTGATTATCTCATCTCTCTCAATGAGAAAAGTTTAAAATACTTTTTATCTGATGGTGACAGTTTTAGTGGTCTAACAGGTCTTGCATGGTCCCATTTTGTACATCATCCCGCTGTGTATATCTTTTTTATTTTATTTACATTTTTATTAATAACATGCTTATCCGCCAGTCTCCAGTTGGGAACAAGCATGCTTATTGGCTGACAAGACCAGTTCAGTTCAAAGATCAGTGCCTTAAAAAATATTGAATTTTAATACAATAGCCTTATATGTACCTATGATCTACAGTACCCTTTGGTCAAATTGGGGGGCAAATATGATTTGACAAGTAGGGGGACCAACATCGAGAGGCTATACCCTACATACAATGCTTGCACCACATACATGTTAGATTTCATATATAAAACTACATAAACAAAGTATGTTACTACATTCCTATGACACCCATATGTTCTATATGTGAATATTAAGAAATTATTAACAGGAATTACATATATGGATGCTTTTTAGTGTTGATAGATAATAATCACATAATGTTGATAAAAATAATAGGAAGTGAAGATAGCTGTTAGGCTATCTACTTCACTAAGTGCTGCCCACTCTGACAGTGGACAGACAATGCAGTATGACTGGTGTGGAAGATGTTAATGGAAAATATTATCACAACAAAACATAAGCTATCTACTTGTTTTGACAACCATCCTGCAACATAAGAACACATGAAACTGCACTGTAGTGGGTAGGATGATGTTAGTGGAGAGGTTAATGGAAAGGTTTGCTCCATCAGACCACGATGATCCAGTGATTTGTCACCCTGGCATAGGTGATGACAAGGAATGACTGACTGCTTCGATGTGTGTATGTGTGCATGTGTGTGTGTGTGTGTGTGTGTGTGTGTGTGTGTGTGTGTGTGTGTGTGTGTGTGTGTGTGTGTGTGTGTTTTTGTGTATGTGTGCATATACATGTTTTCATGTCAAATGCTTTTTGCGTATGGGATTTGATTACCAGACAGCTTGAGTCACAGTTCTGAGTCATTAGTTTCATTTGCCAGGCCTCCATAAGAGCTCTATCCACATGAGCACTGAAGTAAAGAGGCCTCTATCTCGCTCTCTGTCTCTCTCTCTCTGACTTGCTCCTTTTCTCTCTCACCCTTAGCACTCTCAATGCATGCACACCCTCTCACTCTTCTTTGCAATGTTCTCACTCACAGTGCCAAAATGCACCCAAGTGCTGATATACTAATTTAAAGTGCATCTCCACATATATGCTACCTTACTGCTGAAACCAGTCTAATCAATTCCAGCATCATGAAGCATCTAATATGACTGCAGGACATGAATTTTAGAGTTACATTACAGTGGGGTGTATGTAGTTACACATCCCCTGCATTTTTTGGTCACTACAGACTTACAAACACAACATTATTTTATCATAAGTATCATATATTTACTATGAACACCATCTAGTTGGTATCGCTAGTTGAAAACCAGTCTTTCTTTCCAGTCTAATATCATGGGGTTCTAATGGCTCGTCACCATGGGAACTAATGGCTTCCATTTAGTTTGAGGTGTGTTGTTGCAGACAATAGAGCGGAACCAATCATAAGCCCTAAAAGCAACATGAAGCCTTTGTTTGACTTTTGCTTGATTGCAGTATTTAGGCAGGAATTATTTTATAAATGAAATGAGACCATTTAATCTGATCTCAAGCTAATTACAAATAAGTCATGAAATCAAAATAGCCACAAGTTGATAACAGCATCATTAATGTGATGTCAAATGCATTATCAAGGCCACCATGAAAACAGTATATAATTCACTAATTAAATAGTTAATTAAATGTGTAGTGTGTGTGTGAGAGAGAGAGAGAGAGAGAGAGAGAGAGAGAGAGAGAGAGAGAGAGAGAGAGAATGAAACTAGGTTATCCTCTTTCTTCCTGCAGGGTATTAAGCTTGACCATAGCTCAAGAATCTGTTCCAAGGAGGTCCAGGACACACGTGTACACTCACACACCCGCACATATTATCACAGTAGATAGCTAGCCACACACACACACCTATACACACTGATGTCAGACATACACCTTACAAGTCCACTTTTTAGCTTTGATACACACTGGTCACTGGATTCTCCCAACAAATCTGGACCCTCTGTTACCTCTCCTGACACCTAAGTGTTATATTGTCCTGAGAGTCAGTGAGAGGCATGCTGAATAGAATAGGAAAGGTCATGCTGACTTATTTTAACTCTAAATTAGGACAAGCCTCAAAGGTTTTCTTATTCTTTCTAAATGGTGAGATAATCAGACAGTGATGTGATATGAAGCATGTATATTCATTGAGACGGTTTACACGTTGCATCAACATAAAAACAGTGTTTGGATGATGTTCTGATTTCATATGACCAAGTGAAATGCCAGGTGTAAACATACTCAGGACACACTGTGGTCATTTATTATCAGATCAACTACATTCAGAGGTCCACATTTGATCAATTGTAAATGTATGTCTGCACACAGTTACGCTAGTAAAAAGACAAGGAAGTATAAGATGAAGGACATGCCACACTGGAGTTACCTTAAGGCACCCTGGGCCAATGAAAGATTTACAGTAGTTTTGAGATAAGATTTTGCTCTAAAATGTATTTTTTTTCTTGTTCAATAATAGGAAAGATGTACATTCAAGGCAGTGGTACTTTGGGCACTAAGTAGTGCCCAAAGAAAACTTTTTTTATGACTATTTATCAGCACTATTTTACCATTAACAACATTACATTTAAAAAAATCAGAGAAACGTGTAGGTCTTTGGTCATTTTGAGATACATTTGTGTTGATATAATCTCCCTGGGTTCTGATTACCACTGCTATAAGAAGAAATTCAAATGGGAAAATTTCTCTACAATGCAGCATCTTTTATTCCACTGTAAGAATACTGTAAAATTTCATCGTTTAAGAATGCATGTAAATATATTGCATTTTAACACTGGTGTTGTTAATTTATGGAAATAGTATGTAAATTCACAATTCACCATGGCACCTGGATGTTTCAATCCAATGTTTATAAGTTACAATGAGAAATGACAGTAAAGACCAGAGACATTTGCATATGTCAGAGTATAGTGGAACTGCTGAATTATAGTAAAAGGCAGTATTTCCAAGCAATTAAATTTACTGTAATTTTACAGATATTTACCATCATTGAAAAAACTGTAAATTAACAGTTTTTAAAACGTTCTCTACTGCTACTTTTTACTGCTTTCATACAGATTTTTTTATATGTATAAAATAAAAGTATATGTTAAATCTATCATTCTCTTTAAGTTCTTCTTTTCAGAAGAATTATATTGATATACCGGATTTAATCCATGTCCAGCTGACTGACACATTTCAATCATGAACATTCGTGTACATGCACCACTTTTACACAATGCATTCAAGGCGTACAGTGAATAGTTCTGACTCCAGACAACATTCTCTCTCTCTCTCTCTCTCTCTCTCTCTCTCTCTCTCACTCTGTAATGCTTCCCTTCTTTTTTTGTTCAATTCTAAAGTTCTGTTCAGTAGTGCTGACTGCTCCCCCTCACCTCTTGCATGTGAATAATGTGCTAGCTGGTATGAATTCACGGATGGTGCTTCTCAAAGCTACTCACTATGGTCTCATGCTCAGCCTGAAAGTGTTAATTAGCTTCTCTCTATCATGGTTACCATCGAATGCTGCACCCAAGAGAGCCGAGCAAACAGCAAAGCCAACTGGGATGGCTGACAGCTTGGAAAGCAAACATACTGTTCTTCCCAGGATGGCAGTCCATGCCCCACCCAGAGGGCATACACACACACGCACACAGGCGCAGACACACGCACACATTCCTCAAAAGACTTCACCTCGTCCTCTCCCAGGTGCACTGAAATCTGCGGAGCAGCATGCAGCTTGTCCCACTTACTGTACAGTGTGACTGTACCTGTGAAAGCGCGTGTGTGCGCGCGCGTTTGTGTTTGTTACGAGCCCGTTGCGACAAAGTCTGACCCACTTGAATGTAGGGTGTCGTATTTCTGTGCCCAGACTTGTGCTCCAGTGCTTCTGATGGCACCTTTTACATCTTCACATAAACGACAGATGGTCAGCTGATTTGGGACATAGTAGTTCTAACGTTAACTAACACTAACAACACGTACTGGCAAATACGTTCAAGTTCACACTGGAATTTGCGCCTTTCCTGTTGGGATGCTTATCAATTAGCACTAAACCAGATATGACTTGCCTCTTACACCTCACAATGTGTGTGTGTGTGTATGTGCGTGTGTGTATGTGCGTGTGTGCGTGTGCGTGTGTGTGTGTGTGCGTAAGGATGGGGGGGTGGTGGGGTGTTGTGTAAGTCGCCCCTGTAGTCGAGGCCAAAGCGATCTTGCGCAGGAGCTGCGCGAGCATTTGGAGCTCGTGCTGGATGTTGGCTCTCTCCTCGCTCGCGCTCGCTGACCGCAGCCCACTTTTTGGGCACGGAGAGGAGCTCGCGCAGCGTATCCGCTCTCGCTGCGACCCGATGCCGTGAAAGGAACGCTTTACGTTGCATGCGTTACGTTTTACGCACGGCTTTGGCCTCAGCAACACCACCAGAAGCAGAGTTTTTGGGGGTCTTTCGGATGGGCGCGTGCGGTGAATAGCAGACGCCTCTTAAGTTCGCCGCTCCTTCCTCGCTTCAAGCATAATCCTGCTCGGCGTGGACGAGGCATCAGTGCGCGTGGGAAATGTGAAGGAGCTTAAAAAGTATGGCATGCAAACATGGTCTCGGCCAAGAAGGAGACGGTGACTGCGATGTACCCCGCTTCCATTTCCACTCTCCTCTACTTGCTCTGCGTGACGGCTTGGTGAGTTCCGAGGTGCTCCGCTGCGCTCGCGCTTCTGCTCCCCTCGCCAATGTGACCACCAGCAGCTCCCACCATGCGAGGGGCTCCAACCTGCCCAAACGTCGAGCGGAGCCGCGGGAGCAGAGCTTAGTTTCTGATAGTGATAAGTGCAAAAAAGTGGTGATTGTGGTTGCCCATCGTGCGCAACTCGGTGGCGCGTTGTAACGCCGTGGTGTGTTGTGTGTATGTGTGTTGTTTGCAGCATCAAGAGAATATCAGGACAGCTCAAGAAGGAGGATAGACTGTATCCGGAGAATTTCACGCGCATACTGGACAGACTACTGGACGGCTATGACAACAGACTTCGACCTGGATTCGGCGGTACGTATGAAAAAGGCGCTCAGCTGCCAGTCTGGTGGGGGTCTTCATTGATCAGTCAACGCTGGTGAAGTTCTTCAATGTAGTTTTACTAGGGACGTTGCTAGGGGACGTTTTTGGAACACTAATGGTCCCTCGTGCCTCTTTCACGAGACTATTTTCCGAGGTGTGGGTGAGCTCTGGCACTTGCACGGTTCTCCTCGTATCTGATAGATCGGTGCCTTCGGATGTTTAGTGGAGTTTCGTTATGTAATAGCCCCGAGAAAGCCGCTTAGCGCACTGTTTAAGTAGGAAGAGTGCAGATGTTCTTTTATTTGCGTGTGCGCGCGTGCGTGAGCGCTTAAACCACTGGACTCGATCTGGACGTGTCTTTGCTTAGTTTGTGGAAACGCGCATCAGAATTCTTTGTATGAACACACTTTTACAGACACTTTTGCTCGTTAAATGTGATCGGGGAGTTTTTTCCACCCCACTACTGAATGTTTGAAGCTTATTCCCTTTATCTGTGCTTAGAGCGTGTGTGCATAGATTATGATCGGCTTAAACTCCAGGGAGGGTTAAATTTTAAACTCCTTTACCCCTTTATAATGTTTCATTAAAGTCCTTTGGACTCTGATATTCACTGCAGGATGCAGGACGAGAGCTCTCTGGATGGCTTATTATGCTCCTTATTTTTGGATCCTGGAGATTTAGTTCTGTAGTGCTCCACTGGAGAAGCTAGAATGAAGCTTCAGGGTTGGGCGCCTTCGCCTTTTTATATAACTTTGGTGAAGAGGCTGAGCATTATGACCCTGAATAGAACTCCCACCTTCACTTGGCATGAGCTCTGCTGTTAGCTAGAGACGCATGTAAGAGGCTGGGATGCATCTAGGCAGCTGGTGCATCTGATCTTTGGTACTGGACTTGTCCTTGTCATGGACTGACAGTAAACAACAATGAGCTGCAGGGTTTTTTAGGCCTATCATGGTCTGAATGAAGGAATAGGAGTTGTGCAGTTTTGTGATGATGACTGGAAAACTAAAGTAGGCCTGGGGAACTCAATATGATTCTCCTCATCAAAAGCCACCTATTCATGACAGATTTGGGTTCAGAGAATATCTGCTGGAGAAATTTTGGAAGGAGTTGAAGGACCTAAGCCATACTTAGGTTTGATTGTTGGTCCTGATGGTACTTAAAACTTGGCAGCAGAACTTAAATGAGAGACTTTTTTCCTTTTTTTCTTATCTGTTTCCTCTCAGAACGTTCAGCTGTATGGGGTAATCAGATGCAGCATTTGCCTTATTCAGCCACAAACCCACGGTTCATCCATTCGCTCAGTATTTGAATCAAATTTGCTCCCTAATGTCTGTAACCGAAGAAGTGTGCTACCTCAAGAACAGGTTCAGATGGATCAAAGATCTGTCATGTTCAGCATTTGAGAAAGGAGAGAATTAACATGAGAACCTTTTTAAGTGGATGCCAAGTTTTGTTGTTGGATTCAAAGCAACAATCAGAGATTTCTGAGCAATCAAATAACAGAACAAGAGTAGCAGTCGTACTGAATGTTCTAGTGCAGAGGAGGAAGGAGGCTGGGGGTACTTTGCTCTGCGAAAGATCATAGACCAAGTCCTGAATGTGAAAACCAATAGCCATTGATTATGTACAATCATCACTAAAAGCTCAAAACACTTCATTTAACCAGCAGTCATTGTTATACATAAATGAGTCTAAGCTTCCATCATTTCCAGTTCACACAGGGATTGAAAGAGTTGTTAGGGAAATGTTTTTGAGTAGAAACTAATGGCATTACAAATTCCTTACTTCTTTCACTTGAATATTTTTTATTTTGTTTATTTTTATTTATCATTGTATTATTTATTTTTCAATCATTGTCATATTGTACGAGGTTTCTGTCTTCACTGAGCAGGTTGTAGGACCTGTTTACACCTGGCATTAACATGCATCCTGGTTGATCCGATCAAAATCCGATCACTTAAACCATCTTCAGAGATGGTCTGGAACATATATGACCACATAACAGTTGTATGTTGAGCTCTAAAGCATCCCAGTACGACACTGATCGACCTCCTAATCAACTGCGTCATCACAGTAGAGATTAAAGCATCTGCGTAGCTTATTTTTTCATTTCCTATCCTGTTTGTTTAAGCTGTTTTAGCAATCCATGCAATCTAAATGGTAATAACAGCCCTTACATTTACATAAGCTTGCTGCACCTTTTTATCTGACAATAAATACAGAAAGAGATTGACGTAGTAAATATGCATGGTACCCATCCTCTAATTAAACAGTTCAACTATATGTGGCCATTGGATAAGCATCCAAGATGTAACTTGTTAATTCCAAGTGTAAACAGGGCCTTTATCTATTTATTATACATAAAATTAAATTAGCAACTATGTAAATTCTTCTGTAAATATTATAATCAACTAATCAACAAAAACAGACTAAAGTACAGACCAGTTTTAAGCTTTGTGACATACCTTTGTCAATTTCTATAGATAACAGTATATCCTAACAATATATCTGTGTCAGAAATCATATAAGCAAGTATTTGATGATTTATGTATATAATTTACATAATGCTAACTCGGTGAATATAAGCTTCCATCACTTGTTAGCTACATTTGCCTTGTAGTTTGAGTGCAAAAGTATAGATGCAAACTTTAGATATCAAAGGCTGGTGGATACCAAGTCTGAACTTAATCAGGGCCTTGTGTCTAATTAATGTGATTAAATAAGCAACAATATAAGTTTTCTACAAATGTTAGAACCAACCTAATTGACAAACAGACAAAAGTACAGACATAATTTAGGCTTCTGTATAATTTGCTACTAGTGTTTTCAGCTTTGTCACATGCTTTTACCCATTTTTATAGATGAGTATAACTTTGAGGTCCAGAAACCACTTAAGCAAGTGTGTTTGAGATTACTTAGTGACTATAAGCCTTTATTACTGGTTAGCTACATTAGCCTTTCAGATTGAGCTCAAAAGTGAAGAAGAAAACTTTGGGCATTAAACATGTTTTTAGGATAAGAGAAAAGCTGTGTGAATTTTATTTTTGGCCACACTATTGCTTTAATCCTTGGGGTGAGTTTGGCCTATAAAACATGCAAAATAGTTAACTATGTGACTCGCATGTTTACACACATGGAGAAGGATTTTCCACAGTCATTGTGCTTGTCACTCAATAGGTCGAGAGACAGAGGTGAAGACTGATATCTACGTCACCAGTTTTGGCCCAGTGTCTGATGTGGAAATGGTATGTATGACATCAGTACCATTTGATAGAATGTTATAATGGTTTCTAAGAAGGCTTTAGGAAGGAATTTTGCAGTTAAACGTAAAAACCTATTTGTTTGCACTTATCAGTCTGTTTGTGTGTGCTTGTGTTCATCCATGTCCATCTTTGAATAAATGTCTGATTTGTTCTGTAATAATCCATTTCCAGGATTAATGTCAATCATGGCATCTGTCACACAGAAATGATGTGTAATGATGTGGATTCACACCATGCTGATAATCAGCAAGTGAATCTCCAGTGCACCATGACGGTCGTTGGTTAGAGTTGAAGATTCCAGCATGATGTAATTAGTGCTGTGAAGTGTCAATTTACTAAGCAGCAGTTCAAACAAATTGGTAGCACCTTCATTTATGTGACTGATGTCTGTCATTTTATACCTGTAAGGTCACAGAGGTTATTAACTTTGAAGAAGCTCATATCTAACTGGTCTGATTTATATTTTTAGGAGTACACAATGGACGTGTTTTTCCGGCAGACGTGGGTTGATCAGAGGTTGAAGTATGAGGGGCCGATCGAGATATTGCGGCTGAACAACCTGATGGTGACTAAAGTGTGGACTCCAGACACCTTCTTCAGGAACGGCAAAAGATCAGTGGCCCACAACATGACCGCCCCAAACAAGCTCTTCCGAATCATGAAAAATGGCACCATTCTCTACACCATGAGGTAATATGCTTGAAAAAAATTTATATATGCAAGGTGGAGCTGTGGAAATCTTTCAAAGCAGTTCCAAACAAAGCAGGAAAGTGTTTTTGTCAGTCAATAACTTTGTTTAAAATGTGCTTTTGTTGTATGTGTGTGTGTGTGTGTGTGTGTGTGTGTGTGTGTGTGTGTGTGTGTGTGTGTGTGTGTGTGTGTGTGTGTGTGTTTTTTGCTGTGCAGGTTGACGATAAGTGCAGAGTGTCCAATGAAGCTTGTGGATTTTCCCATGGATGGCCATTCCTGTCCACTGAAGTTTGGCAGTTGTAAGTTTTCTCATTCTTTTATTGTGAGTAGCTTGTACCAGTGTGCTCAATTTGCTGTTGCTGATAACAAATATGGTGACTAAGTAAATAGAAAAGCGACTGCAACAGTTTAGGACATAATAGCACCTTTCTCACTATGATCACTAAACACTCTGAAGCGCAGAGCTCAATATTGCTTCATTTCTCAGGCATTCTATCCACTTCACAATGTCAAAGTCTAGGCCAAAAGCACTGTGATGCTGCACTTTTTAAGAGTTTCTCCTGCTCTAATGCCTCTAATGGTCCTGATTCAGCTTATGAAGGGCTTGACAATAAACCATGGATTTGGATCAGGCTCATTATGTTACAGAGAAATCATTAGACTGTGTACTACTTAGTTTAACAGGGTAAAACTTTCTTTTTTAATGAGTCACTGTAGATGCTTTATAGATGCACAGCTTGTCTTTATGCTAAAGTAAATGTCTATTACTTTCACCTAAACTTTTTCCTAAACCTAAATGTGCCTTAAACCTTAAATGTTGGCCCAAAATAGCACATTTGTCTTCTATTGGTACATCTCTTACTGATTAAACGAAACAATAACAGCTATACGTGATCAGAATTCTGTTCTTAATATGTGTGCACACTCACTCAGAAATGATCACCGTCCATACAACAAAGATACCTTCTTTTATAGAGTAATAGAAAACACAGTAGCACACAGAAAACTCCAATTTCACATGCTGATACATTTTACTAGGTTCAAAATGGACATGCATGTGTCATAACTACTATGGTAGCAGTCTCTGAATGTATCACTGGCAATTATATCACCCTGCCATTCTTTCCAATACCGTTTTTAAGAAGCCCTCATCAATGTTGCCCCCGGTGAGAAAGAAATACTGCAGTATGAGACAGAGCCATGGATCGAAAATGCTGAGAAGATTATCTGTAATTTAAATTACTATCATTTGAATGAACTAGAACCCCAAAGAAGCATCCAATCATAAGCAAATGTATACAATTTTGACAGATTATGGTAGTCGTTGTTATTAGTTCATACTTCTCAGAAAGATTCTGCATCACAAAATTAGCATGGCTAGCCAGGTACCTCACAGTGGCTAACCCAGCTGAGGGCAAACAAGTTCTGTTTTGAAAAATCTGCTCCTCACTGTCCCCTCCGCTTTGCTATGAGTGGCCACTTGTGTAATGTAGATGTAACAAACCTCCAAGTGGCTAGTCAAAGTCGGCAGACCTTTTATGATTATCATGTTTCTGGATTTAGATTTTTCAGTTTTATCCCCAAATAAGTCCAGAAAAAGTCTGGCGTTTTCCACTCATATATGGTTGTGGCACCACCCATAATCAAATTCATGTTTTCCCGGTGCTTAGAAGCTTACATCACTCTTTTACCAGTTAATTAACAATGTCAGCATTTGCGGATAAGCTGTAGGGGATTATTAAAATGAAGTGTTGCCAACAACCTTGATATGTCCGTTTGAATGCAGTTTATTAAATCACTGTTGTCAGAAGAAAATCTCGTATCTCCAAAATGGTAACTTTACAGGAGAAGGGAAAAACCTACTTTGCTTTCAGTGTAAGTCTATGGAACTTTGACTTTCGGCCATTTCTTTTAGTCCAGTCATCATGAAATTTACACACAATGTAAAGGACAACAGGTATTTTCAAATTATTGCAAAAACTGGAAAAATGTCAAAAATGAGGATACGAGGTTTTGTTCCAACAACAGCCAATTACAAGGTTCTTTTCATTTTTAAATTAATTCTGATTACAGCAAAAGTCCAAAAATAAATGTGTTCAAATACACAAATGCAACATGTGCGGCCAAAAATATGACATAGTTAAACTCCTTTATGTTCATATATGTGCACACTCTGAATTGTGTGATTTATGCTGCTATAGAACATGACCTCTGTGACTTTGCAAAACTTTTAAATCTGCAGAAACTCGTTATGAATCGTGCCATTCAAGCTGAGTTTACTTCTCAGCTTTCGGGGCTTAAGACACCCACGAGCTGGATTTCTTTTGTCAAGTATTGCCAATGGGAGAATGTTGTGTAGCTGGGGAAGTACTTGCATATGCGAGGCTCAAAACCCTGAGAGGAAGACAAGTTTCAAACTGGACTGGGAAAGAAAAAGAAGGGAACAAACATGTCTGGAGGAAGATCAGATTCAAAACTTGCTCAAGCATGAGAAGGTTTTTGCAAAAGATAATACTTTCTTTGCAGGAAGTTTATGCTTCATTGCAACTATCCTTGAATATATTCAGATGGTCGCAAGTAAAAGGACTATTTTGCAAGTGGCTCATATTTAGAGACACTAATTTGATGTGGCCACAAACTGCCTTGTTTCTTCCTTGTAAAGCAGTGCTGATGTTTAATTTCCAAGCTATACTCGCTGATTTTTTCCCTCCATTTAGTATGTGCAGGGATACAAAATGGCCCTTCTGAGTGTGAGGAATAATTGCCTTTTTCTGCCTGTGAGAGAGTAAATACAAAATTAGATCATCTGCTCAAAACTCAAAGAATCACTATATCAGCACCAGCCTTGACAATGGTCAGTCAGCAAAAAAGAAAAAAACTAAAAAGCAGAAGAAAAAAATAATTAATCTCTGATGGAGGAATCTGTGGTTGGTGCACAGCAGGGTGCTTTTTATCGTGGCAAGCCAAGAGATTTGGAGATAAAATCAGTCCAGGAGATGGAAAAAAGAAAGCTGGAGTGGAGAGAGGTTTGTCGGAGCCCCTCCTACTGCCGCCCGAGCTGCTTGTGACATTGAGGAGTAGGACATACTAATTCTGCGTTTCTTTTCTGTTGCTTCATCAATCTGGGTTTGGCATTATAGAGCATCTACAGGCCGGTTCTCTGTCTTAGTGGGCCTGGGGGAAAACAGGCATTCAGGGAGCTGCTGATGGACTCCTGTGGAGCTAAGAAGGTCACTATGGTTCTTCAATGTGCCTCAGGACACACGATTCCAATGTGTCAGTCATTACCACATAAATGAAATGCATTACATCACATATTGCAATGAAAAGTAAGTGCACTGAAGGAGAAAACTGATGTAGCAAATTTTATTCATGTATAGTGATGTCAGTTTTCTTCTGTGATTGTATTTTGTCATTCTACCTTCTTTAATTCATGTCATTTCTTAATTATTTCATATCAACATATGAGTATGTTTTAACCCAGCCAGTTCACACACTGATTCATACACACCTCCTTCTCATTCTCATTCTGCTACACTCTTTCTCAACTCAGTGTCACACTGCTGTAGGCACTGGGGGAGGGAGAGAGAGAAAGGGAGAGAGAGGAAAAGGTCTCAAAGGAGGACAGACTGGTCTATCAAACACAACACCTTGACATACACTGCCGTTATCAAATTAATAATTATTGTTATCCAGTAATAACTTATGCAGTATACATTCAGTCATTATAAACATAAAATACACCACAAGATATTAGGCATTTTATTTAATATATCATTGTGTTGTACCAATACCACTATTGTATCGTATCGGACCCAAAACAGTGATGGGGATACTGATATATACAAAGCCATTTTTGAGGCATGCGTGCACACCAGTAGACAGATCTTAACATGTCAGCGGTGTGGGATGACAAGCAGCAGTAAATTGCAGAATCTGTCATGGAAGCATTTAGTGAGAAAAACATACTAACCTGAATGGCTGAGCTTCTTCTTTCGGTAATCACTCGTCTGCTGAGGTGTGGTCACTTACAGTCTGAGTTAATGTTATTGAAAGAGTGGAAGGAACTGCCAGACTCTCGGAGTGATGAGTGCATTTAGCCTCTATTTAGCTTTTAGCATAGCAGCCTGCTAGCCGGGTCTGTGAGTCCACTAGCCCTACCTGCGGGGCCCCTGTTGGTCAGCTGTATCACTCAGCAGCGGGGTTTTGCAGTCCGTCGCTTCAACCAATCAAAAAAAAAAAAAAAAAAGCAACACTGCAAGTCACTAATATTGACAGCACAAATGACAGTGATATTTACTGATACTAAAGGATCAGGTATCGGTATCAGAAGGAAAAAAAGTGGTATCACTGCGACTCTAATATTTCAAGTTTCTTTGTTAGCAAGAAATTATTGAATGATAAAAAATACACTGTAATTATCTCTTTATAGTCATTTCTTTTCAAGTTATCTGCTGAGATGTAATCACCACTTTTGAAGTGTGAGGCATTCTGGGCATTTTAGTAGTGATGTAACTGGGTTCTTATGGCATCCGACACAAAAATGACCTCCAGCGCTTAGTGTTAATGTAAAAGTGAACATTGACACATATTTTGTTGAGTTTTTTTCCCAATATGTTAAAGTTAGTTATAATAAATGGAAACTGTGCACTAACATTTGCAGAACATAAAATAAAAATAATAAGATTAAAAATAAATAAAACAGTAAAAACTTTATGAATAAAATGTAGAGCTCACACAACTGTTCTTGAATGAAAATCGAGTCTGATCTGTTTAAGTGAATTCCTTATGTATAGGGCTGCAGCCCAGTGGACTCTACTGCTCTGCTCATGTTTTTGAATGAGTGCTCATTTGAGTGTCCCTCTTCATGTAGGGGTGGCGATTGCACTGTGCAGAAGGGACAGGCTGATAGATGTTACACTGCGGTGGACAGCAGAAAGAGGGAGGGGTCAATAAACACTGTGCTTTGCCCTATATTCTCTAAAATGAGCACACACATCCGCACTCTGATATAAATGCATTATGCATCACATATTCATTGTAATCGTTTTATGTGTTCAGATATTGCTTTTCTTTCTTCACCCCTCACCCTCATTTTGAACAGATCAGCTCTCCTTCTTGCCTTTTTCTTCTCAAGCTTTCTGAAGCCATTCCTTTCCCCTCTTGCTTACTCACGTTGCCTGTCCAACTTCAAACCCCTCTGAAAATCAGTTTGTATTGTCTCTCAGATGCTTACCCCAAGACTGAGATGATCTACACATGGACCAAAGGACCTAAACACTCAGTGGAAGTCCCTCCTGAATCCTCCAGCCTTGTGCAGTATGATCTGATTGGACAAACTGTTTCCAGTGAAACCGTCAAGTCCATCACAGGTACATGCACACTTATTTTTCACTGTGAGTTGATTTCACAACCATGAATGAAGCTGAGGAGTGTAACTGGCATCCCTGCTGTGCGGATTTTAAAGTTAACATGAAAAGGAAATCATAGCACATCTCCCCTTCCTGTGATGTATTTATGAATGAAACGCAATGTCTGGGAGGGTCTCTGAGCCGCTGCATGATGATGTAAACATTTTTTAAAGGCAGGAAAAAGTTGCTACATTTTGATGGAAGATTAAGAAATTTCTCTTTTAAATGATATAATATTTATATAATTTTAGAACTTTATATAATTAATCTAACCTTTTCACAACTAAGTTCTGGCTATCTCCAGTGGTCCACCCAGAGTGAACTCTTTTAATGCGTGTGTAGCTGTAGTTCTAGAATGTGATTCTTATGCAGCATTAGCTCCACAAATGCTAAGGAGAATCAGCAGACTGAGTTACATGCAAGCAAGATGCACTTTTGAATAAAGCAGTGAAACTTGATGACTTGTAATGCTATTATTCACTGGAGCTGACAAATGTATAGTGTTTAAAAATGGTTAAAAATGTAATTCATTCTGGACGTGAAGACAGAAATATTATATTGAGATTTGGTGGTGAGATAGTTCAGTTATCGTGTGTTTGTAATAATGCCCATTGAGGCAGCATTGACTTGGCGAGGCTAGATCTGAGTGGGTGGCTCTGGTGGCCGTTTATGTTAAGCCTTAGATGCTCTACATGACTTTGATAGTTCTAACAGTTTATAAAAAGAGTGGATATCTCACGCTAGCCAACTGGTTTCTGCAGATCTCTTTGGCTAAGATATTGTAGGTTACACACTTAATGACTTGGGACCACAACCTGTACACTTTTAAGTTGTTGCTGAACCAAACTGCGCTCACTGAACAGGCATGAATTCACACATTCTCCCATTACTAGAAGACAAAAGTAAATGTGAAGCCATTTTCTGCTGCTGCTACAGGTAAACATACGTAAGTGAGAGTCATGTGTGATTTGTGTGGTTATTTGTAGTTTTAGAGTTTTAGACATACATGCACTCGATTGTGCTTGTTCCTTGTACACAGGTCATTAAAAAGCTTTGCCACACACACACAAGTGTCTTCATCATTTTTCTTGCTGTAATTTCTCACTTTTTAATTGGATGTTATAGGAGTCTGTTCAGATTGAATCACTGACCAATATACCATTTCTTAAAACAAATGTTTGTTAAAGTGTTTTTTAGTAAAGGCAATTGTTCTATATAGAGGCATGAGTTCTGTATAGAGCCATTTCATGCTTATATAGTTCTTTGAATGGTGATATGATTTCTCAGGTTGATGGGAGACTGTGTTGTCTATGGTTCTACACATAACTTTTTTGAAAATGATTCTGTATAGCACCAAAAAGGATTCTTTTATTGTTACAGTCTTTACATCGTAACACTAGAATAATCCTTTTTGGTGTTATATAGAACCATTTTCAAATAGGTTCTTCAAAGAACCATAAACAACTTTTTGTCAATCTAGATAGATAGATAGATAGATAGATAGATAGATAGATAGATAGATAGATAGATAGATAGATAGATAGATAGATAGATAGATAGATAGATAGATAGATAGATAGATAGATAGATAGATTTAGGCATCCAGCAGCAAAAACACAATACAGTAGGAAACATATTCGACATCTATTAAACACAGAAGAATAGAAAATATATAAGGGTATAAGAACTTCTATAGGTGGTATACAAGGTAAAGAACTATCTATAGATGGAGCAGTGCAGTAGATTTTTCTAACAGCCAATAAATAAATTCACAGAGCAAAGTGCAAGGTGCAAACGACATTGGTTATAAAAGTGACGGATGTGCCATAGAGTTATTAATATGTACATGAAGGACCTTATCACCATATAAGGAACACTTTAAGTATGAAATGGTTATATATGGAACTCGTGCTTCTAAACAGAACCATTGCCTTTACTAAAGAACCTTTTAAGGGCAATCTTTTTTAAATGTTTACTGTGTACTGTTGGGTCAAAAAATATTTAATGTACCCCGACTGGTCTGAAACTTGATCTAGAGGCAATAAACCTGAGTCTGAGGTCCCTGCATGCCACTGTGGTCACCCAGCTGTTGACTCTGACAGTTCCAACATCTGCAGACTCATAAAGACTGAGAATTGGGGATTAAAATGAGGTAAAAGTTGTGTAGTGTAACCACAGCTTTGGGCTGACTGAGTTAATCTTTGCGAGCATCATAGGAGTGTATTTTGTATGTGCTCATGTGTGTACGTACAGTCGAAGCATTAATTTTGAGTATGTAACTCTGCTTTCTGCACATCACTGATAAAGACTAACAGCTTAGATCAGTTAATGCAGATATGTAATTCTTCCCATGTTTTGGCTGTGTTTTTTGGGGACACGCTGTATGCCGTGGGAGGAAAAAGCAGCAGGAGAGATTTAGTGAATGGGTCTAACAAAAGCTGATTGTTGTGTCACAATTTGACACATTTTAATGCAGCATTCAGATCAAAATTATCATAGTTATGAAAGGGTTAATATGACACGGTACATGAACTTGTCATTATGATAATGTGGAGTCATTAATGTGAAGCATTAAATGCTATTTCACCATTAATAGGATCCCCTTGTGGAAAATATTCAACCTGTTAAATGTGAGTGAGTGAGCTGCAACCCAGATCCATGACATGCGTAATATTTAAATAAGATGAATTTTGATTTTAGGTTAACTTTAACTGATTGTCAGAAGTTCATTGTCCTAGAGGTATTTGATAAAATGCATTAAATTCTTGAGACTTTAGAGGGAAAAACAAATGATTGAGCAAAAGTAAATTGATAGTTTATGAGGTATTTTCTACCTGATCCCTAACTTTATCTACTGTACACAATAATAACTACAACCCATTTCCAAAAATGATGGGATGCTGTGCAAAACATAAATAAAAACAGAATACAAAGATTCTATATTTATCCAACATTCTGTCCTTTATTTAATTGAAAATGGTACAAAGACAACTTATCAAATGTTGAAGAGAAAAATTTGCTGAAAAAGGTTTTGAAAAATATGTTACATAATTTGAGTTTGAACCCAGCAACACATTTCAAAAATGTTGGGACAGGGGCATGTTTACCACTTTGTTGCATCACCTCTTCTTTTAACAACACTTTGTAAGCATTTGGGAACTGAGAGGACAGTTGCTATAGTTTTGAAAGTGAAATGTTTTCCATTGTTGCTTGATATAAGATTTCAGCTGCTCAACAGTCATCTTTGTCATATTTCCAGCTACTCAGTGGTCTCCTTTGTTGTATTTTTCATTTCATAATGCTCCAAATGTTTTCAGTGGGTGACAGGTCTGGACTAAAGGCAGGCCAGTTTAGCATACAGACACTTTTACTGCAGAGCCATGCTGATGTAATATGTGTGGAATATGGTTTGTCATGGTTTCTCTGAAAAAGACATCAGCTGGATGGCAGCACATGGTGCTCCAAAAGCTGTATATATCATTCATGTCATCCATGCCATGTGCACTCAAGTACCTATATACCCTCATAGATGCTGGCTTTTGAACTGTGCATTGATAACAAGCCAGATGATCTTTAGTGTCCATGATTTTCAAATTTTCATTGGTCAGATCACAGGACACTTTTCCACTTTTCATCAGAGAAGCCCAGAGATGATGGCGGTGTTTCTGGTTACTTCTTATTTGGTTTCTTCTTTGCTTGGTAGAGTTTTAACTTGCATTTGTGGATGCAGTGATGATCTGTGTTCACAATCAATGGTTTTAGTGTTCCTGAGCTCATGCAGTTATTTCCACTGGAGAATCATGTCAAAAGGCCCGAAATTGGCACAGAGAGCCAATAGTGGTTTTTGGCCTTGTCGATTGCGTACAGAGACTTTTCTGAATTCTCTGAATCTTTTAATGCTATTATGTCCCATAGATGATGAATCATCAAGTTCTTTTACTATTTTATGTTGAGAAATTCTTTTTTAGTTATTCTTTAATAATTTTTTATTTGCCTTTGCAGTCTTTCACTGAGTGGTGAACCCTTCTCTGTCTTTACTTTTTGAAAGGCTCAGTTGCTTTTGGATGTTTACTGACCTCTTGCGAGTTAACCATTGTGGGGTAGCATCTCCAAAGGTAGTAGAGCAAAACATATTGTTTCAAAAAAAATAAAAGGGGGCTGGCTGAGTGAAGAGCTGAAATTAAGCCAATTAACCCGATTCAAACCTGCTACTTTTGTATCTGCTCAAGTTGTTTTGGGGAAGGTGCTTTTACTATTTTATGTATCAAAACCTTTACTGAGTATTGATCTAAGCTACACCTCTGAACCTGATCACGAACAGTGTCAGTGTATGTTTTGATGCTGCTTCAGTAGGTGCAGCCTCTGATAGCAGTTATTTGTTGGCTAACAACAAACAACTGTAAAGAATGTCTGTTTTTAAACCCAAATTATTTTATAAATACCGCACCACTTTTTCTCTTTCATTTGGTTCAGTTAGTGGACTGCAAGGGCTAAAGTGGACTAAATTACACATGAGTGAAAATAGAGACGCTTATCGTCTATGTGTATCCCAGATCAAATTTAACCAAGGTCGATTTAAAATGTTAAAGCAGCAGATTGTGCAGACAGTACGGCAAAATGAATTAGCATGGTTTAGTTTATTGGTGCAGACTTCAGTATATGTGGAGTGTTTTGCAAGTCAAAACAAACTAAAGAAAAAGTTTGACGGGTCTGCACCAACAAGGCAAGTCTGAAAGTGCCTCCCAGCTGAAATGGAGATTCTAAATGGTTCTGCTACTGTGTTTAACTGTGCCTGTTTGTGCTGGTCAGCGCTTTATGCAGTTCAGGGAAAGCAGAGGTTTTTATGTGCATCCTGAGCTCAAAAGTAGTGGGGCGTCATCACGTTGGTGGGTCAAATGTCTGTTCGCCCCCTTGGTTAGGGCAGCCTAAGCAACTTTACCAGTCTTTTGTTGCTCTGTCCTAACTTTTTGGACAGAGCAACATAAAAATTTTGAATGTGGGATCAAATACAGTAAAACAAAGCAAAAATAAATAACATTTAATAATCTGTCTCTATGCTATTTTCAATTAAATATAGGGTTTAAATGATTTAAACATTGGTGCATTCTGTTTTCATTTACATTTTCATGGCATCCCAACATCTTTGGGAACTAGATTGTTTGTAAACTGAAAGACAAAACCGTATTAATGTGACTTTATTCACATGCAAATTTTGAGTAGTGCAAATTGAGCTCATTGCTTATTTACAGTGCACATTCTGTTGATGAAAAGACTGAGACTGACCTCATATATGTTATAAAATATTCTGCATGTTTTCAGGGAGTAAACCCTGAGGATATTTTGGATATAAGTTTTTGAAAGTAGTAACATCTGACATATAATGTAAAACATATTTTCATTTCTCTAATAAACATGGTGCTACTCATAACACAGCATTGATATTTCTTGTATGTGGCCACTCTCAAAATATATATCATGAAAAAAAATCTTTGAAACTGGTCTATAATGTGTTTTGCAACGAAACCCTTCACATGTTTCTATATCTATATGTTACTCTTCAGATGTGTACATCGGATCTCCCTCAGATGTATATTTGCCATAGTGGAGTGTGTGTGAAGTGCTGTACATTTTCACAGCACTTGAATAATTTAAATGAGATGATATTACAGTGTTGGGGCAAGTGGTGAACTCTAAGCTCAGTGTGAACAGGGAAATGTACGTTCAAGTGCATAATCCTCATAGAAACAAAGGCAAAGGCAAAGAAGTATGAGTGTCTGACAAGAGGCTTAGCATTTTAAAGTTGTGTCATCCAATTTTGCATTAGTTTCAGCTCAATTTGAGGAAAAAACCACACTAGTGGAATGATGTAAATAGACACTACAAGTCCAAGGTCAATTTAGATGAGATTTTATATATATATATTTTATGACTTCTGTCCAGCCACATGCTTTGGATCAAACAGATGGCCGAAACAATGGCCATTTCATCAAGCTCATTTTTGATTAGGATGATGTAATGGGTTTTGTTTTGTTGTAGTTGGCCTTCAAGTTGCGTTTGTACTTTGTCTGTGTAACCCTGTAACAATCTCATTAATCACAGCTCTAAAAAGACGTACTGAAGCAACTAAACAGTACAACTGAACAATGTTCTATATAGAGAATGAATTGTTAGAACTGTATTAATTCTAATATAGTGACTGTATCTGATTTGTATGTGCAGTGGGGTGCAAGTGAAAAATATGAGACCACCAAAAATGCTTCCGTTTTGGATTTTTTTGTAGCATCATACAATTTTTTTTTTTTATGACAAATTACATCAGCAAAGCAATCTGAGTGAAAAGTAGAACTGTTTGAAATCTAGACGGGAATTTCAGAATGAGCTGTGTCCCTCTTGTGCTTTAATGACAATGTGCGCTCAAGCTAGCATGCAAACCTTTGTGCAAAAGCCTCTGACAAGTAGATCAAATTCACCTGAGAGAAATCTGAGCACATGCTTCAATAGAAGGACTAAGAATGAAAAAACTAAGAATAGGGCTAAGAATAAAAAAAATGGTCGATGTCACATATTCACTTGAGTTTAAATAGTGATCTAGAAATAGTAAATATCCACTTTTCATTTTACTTCTCATCATTTTTCTTAATTTTTCTCTTGTTTATTTTCAAGTATAAAGGAAAAAGTTCCAGGTTGTCAATGTAGTCTCAGACTCTTGGACCCCACTGTATATATGTTAGAGTCGATAAAATGTCATTTGAATGAACAAAGAAACACCAGTGCTGCCACAATTAATCAAGCCTAGGCAAGGATAGATTCGCCATTAGCTGTACAGCATTTGTCACACAACTGTCAACAACAGTGAGGCCATCGTTCATATAGGATCCAACTTATCCATCATTTAAATGTTCCTCTCTCGCCTCTGCAACTGTCCCTGGTACACTGCCTGCTAGCTAAGGTTAGCAAGATTGAGCTGTGGCTAGCAAAGACACATTCATGTAAGTTGCGATAAATACACTTGAGATACATAGATATTTAAGCTCATTCATTCACGGTATATCCTTATACCTGTTTATTTAACTTAAGTCATTGTGACAGCCTGCAAAACCCTTCACATGGCGAAAGTTTTTGGAAGATTTATTTAAATTCACCCTTTAAAAATGTTAAGATACCTCAGTCAAGAGAACTGGTTATGACATTTTAAAGTCCACCAAAAATGAGAAGATCACATTTTAAGGCATTCCATCAATTTTCAACACATATTTCAAGCAAGGACACATGATATAACACAGCTTTAGCTAACCTAGCTGTCATCTCCGATACACTGCTTGTCATGACATTAGCTAGATTGAAATGTGGCTGGGTACATTCCTCACACATGCATTTCAACAAAGCGATCCAGTCAGTCACCTACAATGCTGTAATAAATCCAATTAAACAGGCCTAATTATGCTCTTTTGTGAACATGCAGCAGTTACAGTATCCATCTCTTGCACCAAAAAAGCATATCGTGATTTAAAATAACATAATCTATTACGATACTGATAAATATTGTCATTGCCCACTCCTACGTGTATGTCAAATTAACTTTTGAGGCCATAATTGTAAAGCAAAGTACTGAAATTGTCTGACATGAAGTCCATTTCAATTACATTTTCTATTTTATGCGAAGGTCTTTATAACATAATAGAATTTCTTTATACATATTATGAATATATTGCAAAGTACATTGGGAAACAGTTGAACTTGTAAAGAACACACTTCTTAGCCTCTGAGCTCTTTCATGTCTTGTATATATTTTTCTCCACCGCAGTCATTGACTCAAATCAAGCTAATAAACTGCTTCCTGTTTACTGCTCTCTTTCAGGTGAATATGTGGTGATGACTGTCTACTTTCACTTGAAACGGAAAATGGGCTACTTCATGATTCAGACATACATCCCCTGCATCATGACAGTAATCCTTTCCCAAGTGTCCTTCTGGATAAATAAGGAATCCGTGCCCGCCAGAACTGTCTTCGGTGAGTATTACTCACAAATCCTTTACAATGTTCCAGCTTTTTCTCTCACATAGGCTCAAACATTTCCATTCTCATGCAAATATAGAAGAGGAATGGAATTGAAAGAAAAGTGTGGCATGCCACTCTCTCTCTCTCTCTCTCTCTCTTTCTTTCTTGCTCTTTCATTTCATTTTTAATGACTGTTCCCCAGTTTCTGACTGTTTGATTCTGACTCTTCAGCTGAATAAGGGATAATTGTCTATAGACTTGAAAACACCCATTTCTGTCTGTTTCTCTCTCTCACTTTCTCTCACACATTCGGTCTCTCACACATGCACGCACCCCTCCTGTTTCTTTACCTGGGGCAGCAGAGATGCTGAGAATAGCACGCTCTCATTCTTCACTGTGAAAATGTACCATTGACCCACCTTCAGGTGGCTGCTCACAGTGCGGCGTGTTTGGAGCCCTGCCAGCGGAATGGGCTTTTAAGTCCTGCATGAACGTGTGGTTAGTGACACCAGCATGAGGCTAATGACAGCATTTAGAGAGCGTGAGAGCTGCAGAACGAGCGAGGGCCGAGAACATGGTGTTTAACAGTGGACATGCTTTTTCAAAGAAGCATAGCATGGCGTCATAGATCCGTAACCCTGCGTTAACTCACGTCTTACCACCAATACTTAGCAAAAACAGTCTTATGCACAAGTTTGGGCGCTTCTGGTCAAATAACATATTTTTCCAAGTGAAAATAAGATATCCCCTACAGAGATATCCTGCACACTTTAATGCACAATTACTGTTTATTTGCTGAATTTGACATATTAGAGAATTTGTTTTAAATATTATGAAAAGTGAGACCTTTATTTATTTATTTACTTACTTACATGTGTTACATTTGGCAAATAAATTTAATCACTTTAGCACTAAAATTTGCAGAAAAAGGCAATATTAAACTTCCCTATAGATGACGTGTTTACTTATTTTGACTTATTTTGAAAGACAACAAAACATGTAATTGGACCAAATGGGTCATTTGCCTGCAGCATTATGTCTATACTCATTAACTGTTCAAAAGTTTGGAATCATTTCCAATATTAACACTTTTTGATACTTTGAATTAAAGAATTCATTACAAGATATTACAATAATTATTTATGAAAAACATTTTATTCCATTTTTTCAAAGAAATAATAAAGTGTAGTCATTTGATCTCTACTTTTGGATCACACTGAATTCCGTTTATTAGCCTAATTTTAAGTGTTATACTTTCATTTTAGACTCATCTATAGCTCCATTCTTCATTCTGGACAGCTCCATTAATTATTCAAAACCTGTAAAGCTGCACAACAGTACTATATTGGAATCATGTTCCAAACAAACTACATATTTTTATGCTATCGAAAGCAGTAATTCCAAACTTTTGAACAGTAGCATATCGTCACTGTCCAAAAATAAATGTATCTCCATTTTTGTCAGCTGTTGCTTGCCTCATTTGAACACAGCAACTGCTCTTTACACTGGGTGAGAAAGTCATAATGAATGGACCAATAAATAAGCTCCAAAATCAGCTGAAATAAAACCTCTTTACACTGAATTACATTAAGTTAAGAACATTTTCCCTGCTGTGTAAAGTTACTATTGTAGTGAAAGCAAAGAAAAATGCGAGGGAAACAGTAAGAAAAGCTCTTTATTGAACAGACAGCAAGGGGGAACCACCGCTCAGCACTGACCAAGCAGCTGTGGGCAGGTCACTGCTAGTCAGCTCCACTCCATAGAAGATTTCCAACCCACTCAACCACCCCTCGACCCAGCACTGAGTAATGCATGTAACATGTATACATCAGCTAACATCAACAACTTCAACTATAAACATTAAAGTCTCTTCTACCGTGAGTGCAGCGTTTCCCGAGAGCCCCTTCACAAGACCGATTTGCCTGGCCACACCTCCAGTGTGCCGAGAAGACACACTATCTTGTGTTTCACATGAGTTTTTCTTTGGACAGGGATATATATATATATATTTCATTTTGCTTGTTCAAAATGATATTGTGGCAAAAAATAAATGATTTTTTTTATTTTCAGCTTTATTAGGTCATATTCTTTACATGTCAAAACAAATACGATGACGGCATTAAGAAACTATGTCATTACAGGAGGCTGCTTTTTCCCAGCATTAATTTGGTTTGTCATGGTTCTTGTGGACCAAACTTCTGGTTAATGTTTTTGTACTAAAGTTGTGCTCCCTTTTTGGATCACGTTTATGATGGACTCCTACAGTATGATGAATTCTGCTGAGAAAAAGGGGTTTGGGTGATGAGGCATTTGCTAGATGGCCAATGTTGATGCAACATGACATACCTAATGACTCACTGTGCTGATGCATGGTGCTGTGTACTATTTAGTCATACTTCTCTGATTAGTGGTGTAAATGCTTAGTGTACTCAGCCTGTCATGAGTACTGTATACAGGTCTGTTTAGTACTCTTAGTCACTGCTGTGCTTACAGGAATAGTTAAGAGAAAAATATCATTTGAACGCGTTTCCCCTTTACCTCAAATGTAGTCAATCAGCAATGCCATGTTTAGTGTTCAAAATGTGCTTCTTTAGTTTGCATTGTAGCAATGTGGCTAATGTAGCTAGAGCTAAGTAATGGAAGCTTATACCTCAGCACTGCATACGCTGTATTCTTCACATACTTAAACTACTTTGAGTTGCTAAATAATATCGAGTGGATTTTGTTTATGTTTGTTGTTTCCAACAGTGTATAACTTGCTGTTGTCTATAAAAATGGAAAAAGTTCAGTCAAAATTCAATCCTCAGGATGTCTGCTGCTAGTGTTTTATCTAAGGAGTCTCATTACATCTGATTTTGCACATAGAATTCCCATACAGTGTGAGAAACCATAGAAAATCTATTTAAGATTGATTAAGTATTCATTGATATTAAAAAGAAAGCTTCCATTGCTTTTTCTCTACAATAGCATTGTAGTAAAATTAAAGAAACACACTTTAGATGGTAAATTTGTCTTGACTGATGTAGACTTCTGTAAATTCTTTGCTAAACATTTTCTTCAAAGGGGAATTCCACTGATTTTTCAAAATTTTAGTGTAATTCTATGGTTGAAATAAACGTCATTCAGAATGTTTTGATGTAAAATTGTTCGTTGTAGAGACCTGTCCAGGGTGCATCCTGTCTTCCGCCCAATGACCGCTGGAATAGGCTCCATCACCCTCATGCGACCCAGAAGGATAAGCAGTTTAGAAAATGTAAAGAATTGTAGAATTCCATTGTAGAGAAACATACTGACCCAGATTTCTTTATAGTGGTTGTGATAGGAACCAGGGTTTTGCAAAGTCTACAATTCAAATTTAGCCATTTTATTTACTGTCCAAACCAATCAGTGAACTCACACGAGTCTTCTAAATTTTTATATGTAATACTGATGATGGTAAAATTGTGATAAACTAAGTTTTCTTTAGAGACTATTTAGTCTTACAATACCCCACGTGTATCTCTCTGGTTTAAAAAAATTAAAACTATATTTAAGTTTAAAACCTTCTTGAAACTATCATAAGACAATGTCTCAGACATCAGGCAGTGTATTCATTCATTTCATATAATGGCTTTCTTCAAAGGGGCTTTTAGAAGTATTAAATGTGTTAGGAGTCTGGTTCCTATCACTAACACTGTGAACAATTCTCACTCAGTAAGTTTCTGTAGAGAAGAGCATTTCACATCAAAACGTTCTGAATGACCTTACATCTTAGCCATGCATACATTTAGAAAAATCTGTGGAATTCCTCTTTATCCAGTGCCCTCACCCTGAACCCAGCTACAGTCGATTTGGGTTCATGATCCCTTCTGGGGCATTCTTTGTGATCTTTTTTTTGGACTGTAAAGACAAAAGAGAACTAAAGCAAGGCTTACATTTGTCCTTTGAGATTATATGACAGAGAACATGTGTGGCCCCTCAGGCAGAATGTGGCCTGTGATGCATTGATCATTCTTCTTCTGCGTGTGGATGTCTGTGAGTGTTGTAAACTTTCGCAGAGAGAAATAGAGGAAGGAGAAAAAGAGAGTAATTAGCCAGTGCAGTTTGATGCAGTCCAGTGCACACAGTTTTACATTATGGCTGTTTTCATTTGAAACGGCCAATTAAAGAAGCCAACTGGCTGATGAAAATGCATTTGGTAAGAGAGTATTGTTTCCTACTTGTCAGTTACTGTCATGATTGTGTATGTGCCTGGATCTCTTTAAATGTTGAATGTGTTTTGTGGTTTGTGTGAGGGCGTGTGTGTTTGCGTAAATATTGTCGCAGTGCCTCTGCCCACTATGTGATGCAGTCAAGTGTGTGTGTGTGTGTGTGTGGGAGGAGTAGGAGGGGGATGCTGGCTGCCTTTGTGTTTGTTTATGAGTGTGTATGACAGAGGGAGTGTGTATATGTATGTTTTGTGTGTGTGTGTGTGTGTGTGTGTGTGTGTGTGTGTGTGTGTGTGTGTGTGTGTGTGTGTGTGTGTGTGTATGAGAGACTCAAAGTCTGGCAAGCTGGATGCTTCATGGCAGGGTTGTGTTCAGGGAGGCAAAAAAAAGTCCAATTTCCAGATTTTAATTAAGAATGAATTAGGAGCTCCCCCTTGTGACTGAAACTGTTACAGCATGCTATTGTAGAATATTACTGTTGTAATAATACACTTTTATTTTTTGCCTGTAAGCAAATACTGATTCTTGCTGTTTAAAGGTATTCAGAATTTTTGCACAATGAAATGGTTAAGATGTAAATGAAATTATTCAGAATGGATTGATTGGAAATTTGCAATTATAAAGAAACTTAAATAGCCCAATTTTTTACAGGGGTGGTGATAGAATCCAGATGTCAGAAGCATTTAAAGCCTCAAAAAACTACCCTAAAAGCCATTTATTACATTAAATTGCTACAAATATGTTTGGCCTAAAACTACCTATTTCTTTGTTCTATTTTTTAAATTACATGGCAGAGAAGTAAATACAGTGTATTGTAAAGCAAAACAGTACCCATTTTTTCTAGATTGCAAGATAATTCTAACACTATTTAATTTTTTAAATATCAAATTCTGTTTGAAAAATTCCCCTGTTAGGTTGTCCATATGTCAGTATGTACTTTTTGCTTCTTCCATAATTCTCTGTGTTATTTTATTCATGAATGACATCTGGTACAAACAAGCCCCTTTCCAGAATACAGCACTCTGTGTTCTCCTAGTAAATGTGGCCCATGGCCCTCACAGTTCACTCCTGGCTGAATCTAGAATGCGTCTGTTCCTGTTTACCCCATTGTGTCTGAGTATGTTTCCATTCCTGTAGTCTGGTGTGTGGCCTCATAGCGCAAATTAAGACAAAGGTAGAGCTGGAGCACTGACCCCAACACTGGGCTCTTCCAGGTACTTTGGAGACATTCAGCTTGACTGAAGTAAGGCAGAGGCTTATGTAAAGTGAACTGCGCAGTCACAGGGAGTTCTCTGGTAAACAGGAGTAAGGTGAAGAAGTGGACAGCCCTGTCTTTGTTATCGGTTGACGGCAAAAACAGGCAGGAAGGGATTCCCGCTACTGCAGCACTGTATAGAGAGAAATATCATTCTGGAGACACCACTGGACACCTGTAAGACATTCCTTGTCTGGGTTTACATAATTTTATGGATTATTGTATTGAAGTATAGGGGCAAGCCATACGTGGAAAACAAAAACGTGCCAGAAAAGAGTGATCCCCACACTGACAGTCCTTGCTGTTAAGGAGAAAGAAAAAATGTGATATGAAAGAAATCAATCAGACAGTTTTATATGCTGTTTAGAAATGCAAGGAGAGTCTATGGTATATGACTTGATGTAGTATATAAGAGATCAAAGATAAAGAAATCAATTAAAAAAGCATATAAAAATCATGCATTACAATTTTTTTCCTTCATTTTTGGATTATTTGACTTCTCCTAGAAAGTGTCCATTTTGGAGATATCTCCAAGGAGAGGCAGTGATGATTTACAGTATGGCCTGTTTGAGGCTTTGGCATATCTGTTCAAATTTGGCCTTCTGTGTGTGTAGTATTTAGATCATGTTCTGTATTTTTATTGTGATTAGTAAAGCCACAGTTGTGTACAAATATTTGAACACCCCCAGCAATTACAACCACATTTCCAAATAAGTTGGGACACTGCAAAATGTTAATAAAAATGCATATGATATGCAAATCATTCAAACCATATATTTAATAAAAAATAATACAAAGTCAACATATCTAATGTTGAAACTGAGCAGTTTTATTGTTTTTTGAAAGATATATACCTATTTGGAATTTGATCCAGCAACATGTTTCAAAAACGTTGGGACGGTGCAACAAAAGAGTGGTAAAATTGTGTAATGCTAAAAAACACATGGCGGAAGTTCAGTAACATGACTGCATATAAAAAGTCTTTTAGAAGTAAAGGAACATAGCTAAAAGCCAGTATTGGCTGGCCATGACCTTCTCTATGTAAAAATAATATTAAATAATCCTCTACAGTGCACAGATTTAAATATGACATTTTTCTGCAAATTGTAGTGCACAATTTATATTATTTTCTTGAGTTTAACGTGTTGGGAAAATATAAAAAGTATAAACTGTCCCATACCTTTTGCACAGGCTACTTTTTACATTTTTTGTTTTTCTCAACATATTCAATTCAGCAAATAAGCAGTATTGGTGTATTTGTAATACGCAGAACTATGTTCTTTGTAGAGCATGTTTTAAACTATTTTTATTTTGAACATCAGGGAACTATGAAATATGTCCAGAGGGACACAGACTTTTGCATCCGACTGTAGTCCTATATTTGTAATGAAGAAGGCATTAAATTGACTGATATTGCTTTTTTCTTACTTCTTCCAATTGTAATGGCATAATCCATGGGTTTATTCCTTTATGATCATCAAAATGTATCGTATGTCATGCCACAGATTTATTTTCAATCAAATAGAGTAGAATTTGCATACATGTTCTTTGCTACCTTTACATAATATGCAATAACATATAATGTTGATTTTTTTCTACAACAGGTTTTCCACACATTGCCTTTCATTTCATCCAAAGCCTGCCTTTTTACATTTCTTCTTTATTATTTTTTGCCTCTCGTCTACAGGTATCACCACAGTTCTCACCATGACCACTCTGAGCATCAGTGCCCGCCACTCTCTGCCCAAGGTCTCCTATGCCACGGCCATGGACTGGTTCATCGCTGTGTGCTTTGCTTTTGTCTTCTCTGCCCTGATCGAGTTTGCAGCTGTGAATTATTTCACCAATGCTCAGGCAGAAAGAGCTAAGAAGAAGCAAGCCAAAGCAGCTGCAGCCGCTGCGGCTGCATCAGCCACCAAGAGCTCCACACCGTCCAGCAAGGGCAAAGACACTGAGGAGGTTCTGCAGGTGAGTGCAGTAACCAAAAACGTCACTCAATATTTACCTTTAAGTTGTAAGTTTATTATTCAGTTTTTAATCTTCAGACAGAGTAATATGTAAGGCTGCACTGACACTAACACAATATTTTTTACTGGCACTTGAATACAGTATTGATAGCAGTGACCAGGGTAAAGATAACACGTAGCAACTTCTGACACCAGTAGATGGAAAATAACAAAAGGCTGGCGTAGTGGGCTGACCAACAGCAGCAAATGATAAAATGTTGGCTCATAGTAAAGTGTGTAACATCAGTATTTTGTGAAAAGGCAAGAACAGTGGATGATACACCAGTTGGAATTCTTCCTAAGGTGTTTCACCAAGACGCCACAAATAGACCAGATAACACAAACAGAGTAAAACATACTTACAGGAGCTACTTGCCTCAAAGGCAGAGCCAGGCTTCCTTCAGTGAATATTCAACTCCCACTGTGTACTCAGTTATACACAAACACATTTTCCAAACCACTTATCTTTCTGGGTCGCAGGTATGTGCTGGAGCCTATCCTAGCAGTCATTGGGTGGAAGGCAGGATACACCCTGGACAGGTCACCAGTCCATTGCAGAGCAGACATATACATCCACACACACACACACACACACACACACACTTAGTCAGTTACAGTTTGAGCTAATGTAGTTTAGGTTATCAAGGGAGCAAACGTTAGACATAAAGAAGGAACCACTGGTCTCTTAGAGTAATGATGTCCTGTAGTCTTGGTATAGCCTTCAGCAAATCAGTCACCTGTGTATCACACAGTTGTCTTGTGGCCTTTTACTTCAACCATAACAAGAAAGCTGCTACTGACAGTGTGAATGACTGTAAAATTTACATTCCAGTACACTCCAGCAAAGTCTGACACTTGTAAATGGAAGCGTGAGTCTACACGCATCTATGTGAGAAATTCAGATGTGAAGCAAGATTCAGCCCTGAGCTGAGCCAGAGAAGCCGCTGCATGCTTACTACAAGTATATCCATATGCTGTTCAGATCTGCATTCACTGCAGTTGTTAGATCTTAGTACAGAGTATTAAACCAAACCATTACTAATCTAAACTCATCTTAAGTGTATGTGTAAATGCCTTTAATTAAAGCTGGGTATGTTTTATTAATGACAGAACGCAGCTTAAGACGTAGATTTTTGTTTAGGACTTCAGCTGATAAGGATCAGGTACTGGTATCATGAAGGAAAGAGAGGTATCAGAGCATCCCTATTAATATGTAACCTAGAAGAGTCAGCAATTGAAGTGTTCCATTTTAAAACAAAGAAAGCATCATGAGACCAAGTTCTTCATCCTGAATGTTCTGAAAAAGTGGATAGATAAAATTCAATTAAGGCAATAATTTGGCAAAAAATATATAATTTTACCACACCCCAAACGTAGACCATCATCCAAGGCATGTTTGGTGTTTGAAGTTTGGTTCTTTAGTTTTGCACTGGAGCTTTGAGGCTAGTGTAGCTAGCAAGTAAAGAAAGCACAGCAAGCTGCATTCCTAAATGCAGTTGCCTCAATCTGTGTCAAGTTAATATGTAAACTCATGCAGACATGCTTCAGGGATGGATTACTGACCAGGCCATTGGTGCCAGTGCCCATGGGCCTTGGCGGGGTCCCAGACAACACGACTTGTGGTGTTTCACGTACTGCAGTGGACTGTCCCAACATTAGATTTTAAACATTACATAAATATGTTTTGAATATTAACAATTTATTAAATAAATGAAAAAAATGACAAGTGTATCTGTTTTTAATTATTTCTAACTCTGATTACAGTTGCCATTTGAGTGATATGTCAGCATTTACCTTTTTCATGTAGATAGGCCTATATCTGTTTTTGTATTAAAACTCAGTTTGACTTTGACTGAAAAAGAAGAAATTTTAATTCAAATCTTACAGAGAAATCTTCATATATTGCACAAAACTGCCATAATATAAACACAACATGATATTGCACATTAATAAAGCTAATAAAGCAAATAACTTAAAAACAGACATAAATGGACATAAACACAAACATGAAATATCCATTTCTGACATGCTTATGTAGTTTGTGACAGTGAATAGCATACTGTTGTCTGTATAAATGGAAGAGTACTTAATACACAGATAAAACCATTTTTAAGCTTGTACTTGATTACTTAAAAGCTGTATGCAGTTTGTGGCAAGTTTGTGTCAGCTGTAGAACACAAATTGGCAGGGCATTACCATCTAGTATATGTTAAACACATCAGCCTTACTTTAGCTGAGCTAAATTTACAGTAAAGTGAAAACTGTGTAAATCTGATTTTTCACTTTAAATTCAGTGAGAAAGTAGGTTGCTCTGACTCTAAGCTTCCTGAGAATATGTGGCCTTATGGTGACATGACAGAGCATATTTGTGGCAAGTGAATGTTTGCCGTACAGTATTTTGAAGAGATAATGTGTGGAAGCTTAGATTCAGGATTAAGAGAGGCACACAGTCCAAGCATGACTGCGCACATTCTCATGTGGTCCTTTACTTCAAGGAAATGAATGGTCACTGCTTCTAAGTGTACTGTAATCTCCTACATGCACTGTAAGGTCTCTGGATACCATTTATAAGCTTTTGGAGTTTACTGCCTTTTTCCTTCTGCCAACACATAGTTTTTTACTGACTAGTGCGTCAGTGTTCTGAAACCAGAGACTTACACAGTGCGTTCCTTCAGGTACAACACACCTGCCATCCTAAGAGGCAGTGTAGCAGCAGACGAGGCAGCAGCGGTCATGTGTTTCACTTCATGCATGCCAAATGTAATCCAGTGGCAGGGCTTACAGACATCATCCCTTAAATGTGCCTGTCCTGAACGCACAGCATGCTTTCTCATAATTTTATCTGGTATATGTGACATTAGGAGGGAATATGCATGATGTTGACCTGCTATCCAGGCAGTAATGTTTCAGCTCTACCTTAATGGCTGTAAAGAGGCATCCCATGTGTTATCACTGAAGAAGTGATAAAAGAGTCTATAGCTTGATTGTATGAAGTACAATAAAAAAAAGGAAACCTTTGACTTTTGATTAAATGATTCCTGACAGCAATATGTACTGTTGCTTTTTGCCATTGTGTTGTCATTCTTCAGTTGGTGCCATATTGGGAACTTGTGGTTTAAGCATATTTTCTATGGGAAAAATTAAA
Source organism: Pygocentrus nattereri (assembly GCF_015220715.1). NCBI lineage: Eukaryota > Metazoa > Chordata > Actinopteri > Characiformes > Serrasalmidae > Pygocentrus > Pygocentrus nattereri. The sequence goes on from NC_051218.1 coordinate 16,749,502, forward strand.
GGCATTTTGGAAAATGCTGCTATCGCTCCTAAATAAACATTTTCAAAATATAACCTCATTTCCAAAAATGTAATAAATGTAAATAAAAAATGGAATGCAATGATGTCCCAATCAAGTATTCCATAGTTTTAAAGGAAAATGCTACAAAGACAACATATCAAATGTTGAAACTGAGAATTTTTTTTTTTTAATATATATAAAATATATATGCCAACAACATGTTCCAGAAAAGGATGGGGGCTTATTTACCACCATGTTTAATCACCTCCTCTTTAAACAACACCCTGCAAGCATTTGGGAACAGAGGAGTCCAGTTGCTGAAAGTGAAGTGTTTCCTGTTCTTTATTTGATACAGAATTTCGGCTGCCTTAAGGGGTCACGTTTGCAGTATTTTTTATATGTTGTCACAGGGGGTGACAGGTCTGGACTGCAGGCAGGCCAGTTTAGCACCCAGATTCTTTTATTGTGGAGCCATGCTGCTGTAATACATGCAGAATATGGTTTGGCATTGTCTTGCTGAAATAACAAGGCTTTCTGTGCAAAAGACATTGTCTGGATGGCAGCATTTATTGCCAAAACATGTTTATATCATTCAGAATTCATTCACTCATGCCACGTGCATTAATGCACTCTTATACCATCATGATACTGCCTTTTGAACTGTACACTGATAACAAGCTTAGTGGTGTTTAGCTCAGAGGACGTGGTGTCCATGATTTCCAAAAACAATTTCAAATTTTGATTTGTCAGGACACCTTTCCACTTCACCTCAGTTCATTTTAAATGAACTCAGAGATGGTGGCAGAGTTTCTGGATCCTGTTTATATATATTTATTTTTTGCATTTTAGAGTTTTAACTTGCATTTGTAGATGCAGTGATGAAATGTTTTCACAGACAGTGTTTTTTTAGAAGTGAGCCCATGCAGTGATTTCAACTACAGAATCATGTCTATTTTTAATGCAGTTACATTTGCACAGCGTCCCAACATTTTTGGAAATGGGGTTGTACATTTTGTCCCCTTTTTCTCCCAAATGTCATTGGATTGTCAGAATTGCAAGGTTGTTATTTAGTCAAAAGACAAAAACATGTTATAGTTATACTATAATTTAAGTAATCAGTGTTACATATAATATTAAAGTTTAATGGCAGGCTTACGTTCACATGACATGTGCAGGAGTGTTAGCTTACTTGCAACATGGTATGTGCCATTGAGTGTATTTCTGCTCAAAAAAATCTTTGAATTTTAGGCTTTGCTAGCTCATGTTCTCTACAGAGTGCATACAACATCAGCACTGGGAAGTTGTCAGAGAAAAAGAGAAGATTAAAAGGCACAAATGGCTGCTTTTTTCTTCACCTTTGGCATTAAAGGGTTAAAGACAGAAGCGCCACTCTCATTATCCGTACTCTCCGAGTTGTTTATGAGGAGAAAATCCCAACAAGAAATGATGTGAAGCTGACGGAAGTTTAATGGACTACCACCCGGATGGTGGATTAAGGGGTTGCCATAGCAACATGCACAGTGCACATCTGTATAGGTTTTTGCGGCGCTACAGAAAGCAGAAGGGAAATTAATACTCTTTTTTTCCTAGAGAGAGAGAGAGAGAGAGAGAGTGATAGAGATTTAGAGAGAGGGGGGCATCTTTGAGCTTGCCACCACTTTCTTTTCCCTTTCTCTCTCACACTCTCTCTTTTCTCAACTCATTTCCTAGCCACCACAGAACACCAATTAAACACAGTCTGCTGTTCTTTTCTCGGAGGATATGGTTGAAAAGCATGAAGAAATTGGACCAGCACATACGGGAAAAGAGTTGGAATTACACAACTTATTATGCTGTGTTAGTTCTTAGTAGCCGTTCAGCTTCAGGAGTTAGTCTTTTCAACACTAGCTGTTGGAGAACATAAAATGGCCCTAGCTTTATGTTAGTGCGCACACACACACACACACACACACACACACACACACACACATATACACACATTCTGCCCTTTCTCATCAGTTGATGGTACTGTAGAGGCACAAATCCATGTAATAAAGGCCGTAAATTCCATTGGCAGGCATTTATGTTGTGTACACAGTAAAGCTCAGTTCATTGGCCCAGGCATCAATACACACACACACACGCAGATACATACATCCCAAGGGTGTCATCCAACCGTGAAACCACATCAGTCAGGGCTATACGTTTTCGCCAGTGGTCCTCGCACAAATGCCGTTTTTTCACCAGTGCAGCACCATACAGTTAAAGTTCCAAACCCAGAACTATCTGTAGATAGGTCGAGCACTTGTGTCTGTTTTCCGTCACATAACAAAAGTGTCAATTACATGGAGTGAGTTCTCATGATTTCTCACACAAAGTTAGTGTTAACAGTTAAAACAACACTAGCAAAAGTGGAGGAGCTTCAAGCACTGATTTACCTTCAACTCTGCATTGGTTTTATGAGAGACAGCAATGCTGGTTTGCTAGTGTTTTTGTTTTGTTTTGTTTTGTTTTTTTGTTTTTTTTTTGATTACCTGAATCCAGTGACACCAGATGATGCTTCTATGATGATTTGTATTTGACCCATCTGTGATTTATACCATTACTAGATCCATCCACATGTTTAGGTTTGACAGGCTTGGTACCCCAGCAAGAGGGGTTACCAAATTCAGCATGGGTGGTCAGGTAGCCCACTTGGTGGAAATGACAACAAAATGCATAATCACAAATTTGTGAAAAATATTTTACTTCACTATCCAGTGGAAAAACACGCACCACACACACACATTTGTTTTGTATAATGTGAAAAAATAGAGAGATTACAGAGGTATAAAGTTGATGAGCCACACCATGAAGGTATGGGAAAGAGTTGTTGAAGCAAGGCTAAGGCGAGAGGTTCAGATCAGTGAGTAGCAGTTTGGTTTCATGCCCAGATAGAGTACCACAGATGCCATTTTTACATTGAGAGTGTTGGTAGAGAAGTACAGAGAAGGTCAGAAGGAGCTACATTGTGTCTTTGTGGATCTAGAGAAGGCATATGATAGGGTGCCAAGACAGGAACTGTGGTACTGTATGAGGAAGTCAGGTGTAGCTGAAAAGTATGTTAGGGTGGTGCAGGACATGTATGAGGATAGTGAGACAGTGATGAGGTGTGCAGTTGGAGTGACAAATGGTTTCAAGGTGAAGGTAGGGTTACATCAGGGATCAGCTTTGAGCCCCTTCTTGTTTGCAATGGTGATGGACAGGTTGACAGATGAGGTCAGGCAGGAGGCTCCATGGACCATGATGTTTGCAGATGACATTGTAATCTGTGGTGAGAGTAGAGAGCAGGTGGAAGAGAATCTGGAGAGGTGGAGGTTTGCACTGGAGAGGAGAGGAATGAAGGTCAGTAGAGACAAGACGGAATACATGCATGTGAATGAGAGGGAGGCAGGTGGAAAATGAAGATGCAAGGAGTAGAGGTCGTAAAGGTGGATGACTTCAAATATCTTGGGTCAACCATCCAGAGCAATGGACAGTGCAGAAAAGAGGTGAAGAAGAGGGTGCAGGCAGGATGGAGTGGGTGGAGACGGGTGTCAGGGCTGATGTGTGACAGAAGGATAGCAGCAAGAGTGAAAGGGAAGGTTTACAAGACAGTAGTGCGTCCTGCTATGATGTACGGTTTGGAGACTGTGGCTCTGTCTAAAAGACAGGAAGCTCAGCTGGAGGTGGCGGAGATGAAGATGCTGAGATTTTCTTTGGGAGTGACAAGGCTGGACAAGATTAGAAATGAGCAGATCAGAGGACAGTGAAGGTGGAGCAGTTTGGAGATAAAGCCAGAGAGGCCAGGTTGAGATGGTTTGGACATGTGTTGAGGAGGAATAGTGGATATGTTGGTCAAAGAATGTTGGAGATGGAGCTGCTGGGTAGAAGGAGAAGAGGTAGACCTCAGAGAAGGTTTATGGATGTAGTGAAGGTGGACATGGAGATGGTTGGTGTAAAAGTAGAGGAGGCAGTGGATAGGGCAAGATGGAGGTAGATGATCCGCTGTGGCGACCCCTAAAGGGAGCAGCCTGAAGAAGAAGAAATATAGAGATTAGAAACAGTGTTTTGTGTATTAAGTGGATTTAAAACATTTTTAAGGCAACAGTAGCTCCTCTGCTGCTGCACAGTTGGTGTTTCTCATCCTCTAGTCATTTCAACATTGATCACAGATCTCTGCCCACAGGATGCTGATGGCTGGATATCTTTAGTTGGTGGACTATTCTCAGTCCAGCAGTGACAATGAGGTGTTTAAAAACCCCAGCAGTACTGCTGTGTCTGATCCACTCAGACCAGCACAACACACACTAACACACCACCACATCAATGTCACTGCAGTGCTGAGAATGATACACCACCCAAATAACACCTGCTCTATGGGCAATTAAAGAACAGGGTAGAAGGGGGCTAAAACGTATGCAGAGAGACAGATGGACTACAATCTGTTATTGTAGAACTACAAAGTGTACCTATATGGTAACTGGAGCTGATAAAACAGACACAGTGTAGAAACAAAGAGGTGATTTTAATGTCATAGCTGATGGGTTTATGTCCCCTGTGTAAGGTAACTTAGTTGAAGATGCCCCACAAGATAACCACCACCACAACCACAACCTTATTTTCTGTTGTGAACAAACAATAGGGCCAAGTGAAATCTCAACTAATTTACTGAATGGCTATGATCTAATTGCTTTAGAAATTTCATCCGAAACACCTGAGATTTATTAAAATAGAAACTTTTTGGGATGAGCTGATCAAACTTTTTGTCATTAGATAAAAGTGGCTGAGGCATTTATTTTCGATTACACAAGTCGAGTTTTTAAAAATATGTGATAGTTTATTAAATACTTTATTTTCCTTAAATGCACTCTTCATCATTGTGTACATGCTAAACTCTTGCACAGATGTGGAAGGATTTCTTTTTTGTAACTTTTGGACTATTTGTTTTTGTCCATTATTGATGAAATATTCATACAATCTAAATCTTTTTAAAGTGTGAAAAAGCACAAGTGGAGATGTGAGGTTTTGATCTGACAGCAACAATATTGAAGTGTCTATATGTAATAAGTGTTTTCTAAGCCTCTGTTTTTTCTTCAAAGTCAGGACATTTTTGACCTGAAAATGTATGAAACCCAACCCCCACACACACACACACACACACACACACCGCACACTCACACAGCAGTGTGGAGTCATTTCTCTCCATCTCCCTTCGTGCAGTGTGATGTAAGCTGTTCAGATAGTACAGTTCCATACGCCTCCACCTCACTCCCACTGACAGTACTGTAACACACACAAAAAGCTTCTTACTGATGCATTAGCATGAAAGATAGGCCTATGGATATCTCTCCTGGAGCTGATGCCTCACCAGAGACGCGTGGTTTTCTGCAGAAACATGTGTGGTTAAATAAGAGGCAGTCTTTTATTCCTATGTGTCTTACTTGACTCCTTTTCATCAGAAATAAAATACATCTAAAAAAATAGCAGTGTCTTTCACTGTGATTAACATTTGGTTGCCAAATTAGAGATTATTTTACAGTGTACATTGTAGAGTTTGTTTTGCTACCAATAGTTTGAAAGAAAGAAAGAATAAATGAAAAAGAGGTTGTTGTACTAACTTAAACAAAACTGTATGGAGGGGCATAACTAGAGGTTTATGGATATGGGTGCCATCTGTGAAGTTGATTAAAATTCTTAAAGTAGCTGGCTGTTGTGCGAGCTTACATTAGTGCTTTATGGCCTGTCCTCTTTTCTTCACCGCATGTGAATTTAAAGTTGGCCAGCTAATAAACAACTCGCTAAAAACCAGCTGTATATTTATAATGTAGATAGATGTCTTTACTCTGTAAGTTCAGTACGCTTAGACGGTGTATTGTATATTTTGAATATTTTGAATAAATTTTGAATTTATTTTTATTGTCGGATGCTTTTAGCTGTAAAACAGTCACTACTTCAGAAGTTGCTGACCAGTGTTACTTCGCAGAGTGAGTAGCACAAAAGACAGCCATGATTGTCTTAAATGCTGTAAGACAATCACAAGGTCTCATATGATTGGCTTGCAGCTTATGAGGTTTGATATGATTGACTGAGCCAGTGTTAGGCCTTCTGCAACTGCTATGAGACTGCCGAGGACAGCAGAGGACTGCCATCTCTTGTTGTTATTATAGAAACTCTTTTGTAGCACCGCTGAGGCAGTGGTAGATTGAAGCAGCAGCATCTACCTCAGTGCCCTGCTATCAAAGTATATTGTGAAATTGGAGACACAATGGCACAGTTAAATAATGAAGAATAAATGCAAAATAATTTTCATGATTTAAACTAATAATATACATTTATTTGTGGGGGCTAAATGATATGTAGTGGGACTTTAGCTACAACTAGCATCAACCCTGACTATAAGAAAATAAAAGCAGGACCTGCAATAATGCTTACTTTTAATTTTCGCAAATTTGAGCCTCTCTGACATAAGGAAAAAAATAGGTGAAACTAATATTTTGATGATTTGATGTTTTGTGAAGTCTAAGTTAAACATTACGTCTCTTCATTTCTCCCACAGCAAAACTCTGACACTAATGGCAACCTACGCAAACGCATGAACTCCACGACTCAGTCTCAGCCTGACTCCAAAGGCAGCCAAAGAACCGAATCCTCCAGTAAGAGCACTGTTGCTGTGAGCAAACAGCTGCAGACGAGCCAGTTAGCCTCCAGCTCAGGTGGAACAAGCACCTCTGCTAGCCAGTCACGGCTCAACCCCAAATCCTCCAGCCAATCCAATGCAGTTGCCCAAGCTTCAACCTCCAAGACCACACCCCCTGCCCCACCATCCACACCAACAGTCCCTGGGCGGTCGTCGGGCAGCACACCCACCAGCTCTGCCTCTCTTCACCATCTTTTAGGGCCAAAGTTGGAGAATATACAGAAAATGGACACCAAGGCCTCACCCAGTCAACCAGCAGCTCCTGCAGCAGGAGGGACCAGCAAGATTGACAAGTACGCACGCATCCTTTTCCCAGTGTCTTTTGGGGCTTTTAACATGGTGTACTGGGTGGTGTACTTATCCAAAGACACCATGGAAACAAGAGGAGGCTAACCACATCAGATTAGCAAGTGTTTTTTATAATACTCCATCAAAGCCAAACAGCAAATACAGAGGATAACATCTCTCAAAGGATTGTGACAAGCATATTTAAAGCAATTCCTAGAAATCTAATCTTATTTAAACAAACGGACAAACAAACAGACAAGCACCTCAGAAGATTATATGGATGAAATAATTCTGAAACATCATTCTTGGGTCCTGTTTGAGGGTGAGCATGTGGATATAGAATAAAAACAGCACTAGCATTCTCTCTGGACCGGATCTTCGATTCATTTGGAGCCTTTTTTCAAGTGGTCATAAATTGCAAGGCACATTAATTGTAGAACTCACAGCTGCAGGGATATTGCCAGTGAAATTGAAAAAGAAAAAAATCATTACCATTTAGTCTATTTTTCTATAGAGACGTTTTCTGATGAATCGCTCAGTGCACCACTAAAGATAATGTTTTCTGGCAGACTTCCTTTTAATCACTTTTTGTTTTTTAGTTTGAATATTGTTTATTTGTGTCCATGTAAGCAACCCAGGCAATGGAGCGTCTGCTGAATGATGAGCTGAGATTCTCTAGGCTGAGAGTTTGCTCTGTGTGGGCGGACCTCGTGAGCAAGCCTGCTGGACCACCCTGCAGACTGCTGAACAGCAGCAGCAGATCTGTATGCATGTTTTTTTATTTCTCTGACACAAAAAGAATTTACAAAATAAGCTATTCTATCTTTATTTGTCCTTTAAATATGGTGATTTTTTGTCATTATGGAAATTATTTTTGTTTGTTTGCATTTTGCATAGGAACGTTCACCTCCAGAAACTAGAGTCACCCTACAGTAATCTGCGTTTTGTCAACTCTTACAAACCATTTCTTACTTATTGAATGGCTATTGTTTTTTTTTTCCATTCAGTATTACTTCACTGGAAGTCTGTTATATTGATGAATGACAAATGGCATTATGATTGATTATGTGAATATCATTACCATTGTATGAGCATCCACAGCACATAATGCACTATAAGGTCATAACCTTCATTATACATTGAACGCTAAAACCCCTTATTTTCTTTCAGTTGTGTCTGACTGGTTTGACTTTACAACTTTTGGATGGGCATTATGTCTGAGTGCTCAATGGGACTGAATACTGAATGTTTAAGGACTTTATAAATGTTTTAAGGTATGCCAGTGACCAGCAACATGTTCACATTTTCCAGATTTTTCTTTTCTTCTTCCCTTCTGCACCAACCTCACTCTCTCTCCCTGATAGTAAATCTCTAGTGTTCTAGCTCAGTCCAGATTAAATGTCAGTCCAGGAAATAGACTGCTTAAAGGCCTGTGTGTGAGCAAATGCACTCATCCACATTTGCTACATTTCCACTGCAAGAACCAAAAACCAGCAGGTTTAGCTGGAAAGACTGTTCACAGAAATTCTAGACCATTTTTTAACATAAAAAAGAACCATCACCAGAGCTCCCTGGCCCTGTTTGACATGTCAAACAATATAGTGTTGGGCAAAGAAGCAAAACTATAGAAGCTAACATTGAGAGCTATACAGTTACACCAGCATCTTGTACATTTGCTTCTTCAAAAATAATACAGCTGTAGTTTAGAATCATCTATGAAAATGCAGCACAGTAGCAGGTTACTGGACTCCCAGGTCCTGTGTTGTTTTACCTCTGAATTTAGACAATGGAATTGTGGCTGTTGTGCATTGAAGGTGAATGTGATTGCACCAATGAAATCTCTTAATTGTAACCTTCGTGTACATGAAAGTGCTGATAGTGTTCTGGATATCAGACTGTCTGCATTTAAGATGAGTTGGAAGACCAGGCCCACTGTGATAAGATAGCACTGAAGGAACTTGAAAGAGGATTTCTCAGACTACTTAACATTATCCAAAACTGGGGACTGTCCAGTACATACATTCCCAATATCTCCTCATATTGGACAGGCTGGGCTTGGGCTTGAGTTATCTGGCTAACTGAGAAATCTTGCTTTGTGTTGAAACATAGGCTAAATATACCAGGCTGCCACTTCATTAAGTACACCTCTTTGTTTCTACTCTCTTTGTCCAGTGCATGTATGAGCACTTCATAGTTCAATTACTACAGTTCAATTAGTACAATTACTGTAATTCATCTGTTTCTCTGCATAATTTGTAAGCCCCTCTTTCAACTTGTTCTTCAATGGTCAGGATGCCTGCAGGCACATCCTGGAGCAGGTATTTTTTGGGTGGTGTATCATTCTCAGCAATGCGGTAACACTGCTGTGGTGTTGCGTTAGTGTGTGTTGCACTGGTATAAGTAGATCCAACACAGCAGCGATTAAAGAACTACAAAGCACATCTATCTGGTAATGGACCTGAGAAAATGGACATTGAGTATACATACAAGGAAGTGTACTTAATGACGTGGTCAGACAGTGTGTATTAGTGTTTACTAAGTTATGCTTTACGCTTTACTTTAAACAGGTTGTAGCTTCTACCTGCTTAGGAATCAGTGGGAATATTTAGTAAAAAGTAGTTTGCCTGGTGCAACCAATTTCTGATTTTGTAATGGCTGAAGCTTAAGTCACGTTATACCTAGCCTAGGTGCTGCTGCACGAAACCTGGGCTAAACAAATATTGGATTTTCCAGCTTTGGTTTAGTCTGGCAGAGAACTTTCTCCTAGACAAACACTCAGCATTGGTCTCCAACAACCTACAGTAGGAGAAGATGAGAATTAAATAGATGCAAAAAGAATAAGATACAGGTGTTAAGCATCAGCTACTCAGCCTCTTCATTTCTATTGCACACTAGACCTGCTACACCCACCGCACACCTCCAGATCCATGACCTACAGTAGACCTGTTCTCATCAATACAAACATCCTCCTCTCCTCATCCCTTTACCCGTTAATTATGCCCTTATCGATCTCCAGGCCATTAACTAGTCAGCAGGCCATCATGCAGACAGCAATTCGTCTAAAACACAAATGCTTTGCTGTTCCTATTCCAAACCATCATCAGTGTATCAAGACATGAATCTGTATGGACGATCTTTCCGCCTTTCATTTTAATTACTGAGAAGAGGACGAATGATTCCCTCAGTGGTGTTGCCTTTACTTTTCTGTTTCTGTTTTTCTCTATTTGAGGCGCTGACCTAAAGGCTAAGCGTTAAGTGGGTATTTAGTAGCGGAGGGTCCCTGAGGGTATGGCCCAACATTCCAGGCGCTTACTTCTACTCGGAAAGTGTCACTTAAACAAGGCACCAGGAGGCTTATTACATTTCTCTCCCTCTGCCTCTGCTTTCCCCCTGTCTCTTCATTTGTCTTTCTACTGCCCTCCCCTCTCTCTCTCCCTCTCTCTCTCCTTTAAGTGTGCATGTAAACAGTGGACATTTTTTGTGTAGTTTATGGACAAGGCTATCAGTGGACTGATGGAGCAATCAACAATGTCTGCCATTTCTGGCTTCCCCGGAAACGCATGAATGTGAAATTGACTTCATGCCCTTACCATCACCCCTCCTAAAACCTCTCTCGAACACACACACACACACGCACACTTTAAACGCTCATTAACCTGCCAGCTTCAGGGTGGGCTGCTTCCTCCCTCTGTTTCCCCCTTTGTGCCTGAGCAGCAGAGGCTAGTATGCATCAGAGTGAAAGTGTCACAGATGAAGGTTAGATAAGGACAAGGACTTTGCTGCTGTTCTAGGGGTGGGCGATCCAGCACTATATCACAGTAAACTTTTCAGAGAATATTGTGGATATCATTAGGACTTAAAGACCACTGATATAATTTTATTAAAGGAGATTTGGATTGAGATCTTGTGCATTTACATTTATTGCATTTAGCAGGTGTTTATGGCATGTAGCAAAGCTATTTAAAGCTGCACTATAACACAATAAAATGGAAAGAACTACCATAAGTCAGAAATGGAAAAATGCACTAAATTATGCTGCCCATGTGCTGCTGTGAGTTACCTGAAATAATCATTTAAAAAGAGGCATCAGAGTTTTTCAGACCACATCTTGTGTTTACTTAGTAACATCATGCACACACAGGCTCAAAAAGAAGGTCAAGCTGGATTTTTAGGTCTCAAAAGTAAAACATATCCTTCATTAAGTTTCAAGTTTTGACTGAGTTGTCTTTGAATACTCTTTCAACACACTTGCCATCATCATATTCATCCACTCGGTGAAGGAGTCTGAGGCGAAACCAACATTACAATATGTTCTTCTGTATGTTATGTGCAATTACACATTTTCACCAGAGAGGTCTCTAAATCCTCAAAACTTATATAGTGTAGCTTTATGTCTTTGGTCTATTGTAGGAAGATCATGAATTAGAGCACAATCGGCCCTGTGTAATTTGGTGTGAAATGTTGAATTAAAAAATGTTCTCATAGTTTTTAACAGCATTATTATTGGGGGATTTTTGCTTCCCAATTTAGTTCTGTCCAATCTACTAGCTAGGTCTCCCTCTATCACATGATGCTACCAAGCTTGGTGGGTGAAAGGTACCACATGCTTCCTCCAAGTCACATGATATCTCATATCTTTTCAAACTTTCATTTACACAATGATGACATGGGAAGCTCAACACATTTGGAGATGAACACTAACTGCCAGTTGTGCTATATTTGGTAACAGATATCTGCATTGGTTATTGATGATGGACGGGATAGAGCCATTGTACCCTCTGTAGAGAGTGATGCCAGGTATGCTGTCCTGGACTTCTGGCCACAGGACTTCTGTGGCATTGCTGGAGCCTGAACGTGCAATCACTTAGACCAGGTATATGATGACCTATCTGCAAAGTACCAGTGCTGTTTTCATTTCAAGAAATCAGGAGCACACATGATCAATTGTTTGAAAACTGAAATTAAAAAAACACAATCAGTTGTGCTCCTCCGTGTTTGCAATGAAGATGTGAAGCCACACCCATTTTTTGCAGATAAGATTGGACACCTCTGGCTTAGAAGGATTTGAACAAACAAGGTCATTTTTAAAAATATGGCAGTACTGGTCCTTTCCATTTGTGGAAGTGGAAACCTTTGCTATTTTATATTTTAGCCATATTACCCACCCTGAGCTTGCTTATAGGCTAAGATCCACTAGACTGAAGAACACTGAAAGTGTAGAAACACAGGTGACCTTGACTAACAGTGTTTTAGGCCTGAAGGTAGGTTTCTTCACCCTTAGCTTCTTCAATTTGCACTTCAACCACAGAGAAGAGTGGATGGTTGAGTGTAATGCAGTCCAAAATGCCTGATATTATACTATAATATTATCTCATCAAAAGCAAAGGACACATCTGTGTCCTAGCAAGATAAGCCACTTGAATATGTTTGCTCTTGTGTTTTGCTTTATTTTTAGCTGCTTTTATTTATTTTTTTCCCTTTTCTTTCTTTTTTCACCACAAATGTCACTGCCCTGTTTGTATTACAGCTGATTGAATTGAAGTCTCCGCAGGCTCACTCATGGATAGTTGACAGCTTCTATTACAGTTCCACCACTGCCACTGGAAAAGCAGAGGACAGAAAGGGCCTTCCTTTCTTCACACAGGCACTGGCAAGATGGAAAACATGTTTAGTGCACCCTGCAGAGTGTATTTTGTTCTCCACACGAAGAACAAATATCCATAATCTCCCACTGGACCGCACCCAAAAAGGAGGAGGAAGAATAAACAACCAAGGGAAAGAGAAAGTGAGCTGGGCTTAACAGTTTTCTCGAGGACTTTCTGACCCTCTACACGAGGTCAAATGATGACCAAGACGAATAATCGAGCAGCTTCCTGTATATAGTTGTACTAATAACCGAATGTCTTTGTAAAAACGAAAATTAAATCATATACATTTTGTGTTTTGTAGTCAAACGAATATTGTTTAACTGTTGCCCTATGCAAGGTAATCACCTTAGAACTGTCACATAGAGCAGGGCCCTCACCTGGTTTCCAAAAATGAGGTCATCACAGCCAAATAAGGAGTGCAAAGGTTATAATAAACTTGCACATCAGCCATGGATGGTCTCAGTCTTCAAATGCTGTTTTCACTTCTATAGAAATTTTGGGTAATGGCTCAAAATGAAGAGAAAAACATAAAAAACGTATTTAAGTTTAGGAATTTCAGTATGAATATGCAGTTACTTACAAAATGTTGTAATACTCCTGTCAAAGTACATGTTTTGTTGTTTTTCTAAATGGAAATAGCATCTTCTACAGGGATCAAATATAAATATGGTACCTTTCTGCAATGTATTTGCATTTTATAGAGTTTAACATATTGGGAAAAAAATTTAACATTATATCGCTGCTTTCAGGACAAAACCTCTCCATTTTTCAGGTTTTGACATAATTTGAAAATGCCTGTCACCCTTTACAGTGTGTGTACGTTTCATGCTGAATAGACCAAAAGAAATGGTCAAAAATTACTTGGGGGTGGGGGGAGTCTGGTTCCACTGACGTTAAAAACAAAGACTTTTTTCCTTCTTCTGTAAAGTTACTTTGGAGATACAAGGTTTTGTTCTGACAGCAGCGATAAAAAGTGCAGCAGTTTGTTCTCTGAAGAGAATATTTACTTAATTTCACTTCACTTATCAACAAAACATATAATTTCATAAGAATGACTGTTATATCACTGTCATAATGAAATCTCATATCTCAAAAAACAGTAACTTTACAGAAAGAAAAACTTATGATAAAAGATCATTCAATTCAATTTCACTCCAGAACTTTAAGTAATTTTGGGTCAAAGTGCTGTCAATATAATTACATTTCCTGTTGACCATGTAGACTGTGTTTCTCCACAACAGCCTGTTTTCTGTTTGTGGTTTCTTAATAGCTTGTGATTCCTCTGGTTGCCTCTGTTGATCTTGTTGCTGCTACTCTATCTTCAACTTTTCCAAACATTGCTGTCTTTTTCGATGAACTTGTTATTCTCATAATATGTCCAAGATAATAGAGCTTCAGCCCCTCGATCTGGGCTTCAAGTGAGAGCTCAGGGCTGATTTTCTGAAGGATCCATTTGTTTGTTTTCATTGCTGTTCAAGGTACTCTCAACAGTCTTTGCCAACATCACAGATCAAAGGCTGAATCATTTTTCCTGGCCTGCTTTTTGATTGTCCAGGTTTCACATTTATATATGAACCACAGAGAAGACAAAGATAGTCTGCACAGTTCTGATCTTTGTAGAACATTCATTACATGTGAAGATCTTTTTTAAGCACCAGCATCCTTGTTTTTGCCAATCTGTATCACATTTCTTGACTGCCTGATTCTTTGTTGTTAATAACTGATGTCAGCAGGTAAAAGCTGTCCACCACTTCTGCACCTAAATCATCAACTGTATATTTCACTGTCTGTTCTATTACCTCATAGCATTATCTTTATTTTCTTCATATTAAGCTGAAGCTCCATTATTTCACTCTGATCCAGAAACTACAGGATGTGGACAGTACTTATATTTTCATCACATCCCTTGAGGAGTGAGTTTAGAGGAACATAGTGGAATGTAGAGAAGAGGTAGTGTACGATGTGTTCTAGTCATTTTCCTTTAGTGAATCAAAATGTTGCAACTTTTTTTCGCGCTGTGATACTCTGTGAAATGGGCCTTTCTCTGACACCTATGAGTTGAAATCAATAGCAGTAAAGAGCTACGGCTGGCAGGTTCAAATGGGCAGCTCAAGAAAAGCAATTTCAATTAATTATGTTCTAATTAAGAGCTGTGTCTTTATGTTGGAACAGAAGAAAACTGTTATATGACAAGAACGGCACTGTACTCTGGACTGTTCCTCCTGATATCTCTCTCTCTCTCTCTCTCTCTCTCTCTCTCTCTCTCTCTCTCTTTCTCTCCCCCTCTAAAGCCATCTCAATCTGTCTCTGCCTCCATTTTTCTCTCTATCTCTGTTGCTCTCTCACCCCCATTTCCCCTTAGTGGCTGATACGTCTAAGAAGAAGTCAGTGCAATGGCAATGACTCAGCATTTAGACAGAATTAATGGCTTTGACCTGCAAAGAATCCAACTAAATTCAGCTAAATGAGTTTTTTGTTTGATTTTTTAATAGATGTGCAGTACTAATGTGCCATTACAATTCATGCACAACACATTTATAACAGATATGAGATGTTTTAGAACCATATTTTTAGTCAGGCGCTGTTCTAGTTCATTTATTTCTTTAATTGAAGTAGTTATGTCAGAATATATCATTACAACGATTAGCAACACAAAATTGGGGCTTTAAATGTCACAGGAGTGTTTTATCAGTTATCAGTCATTTATCAGCCGCTATGTTAGGGAAATGAATCTGAATCATATCTGACTTGTGTTGCACCAGCATGTCTACACACTGACTTCACACTGTGTGAAAGGGTGGTGTGCTTGCTGTATTTTTCCTGTCAAAGTCACTAAGTTGTTTGGTTGTTTTTTTCATTAGAAAGCTTGAAATATATGAAATCTGGGTGTTAAATCATAGCAGGCATAAGAAGCAAATGGCAAAAGGTATTAAATAGCTTTTGGAAATGTCCAAAGATATAACAATAGAATAGAACCATAACAATTCCTAAATTCAATTAGCTAGAAATAGATTCATGGTAAAACGAAGAATCAGTGTTATTGTTAAGTCCAACCAATATAAAATTAATTGTACAGGTTTGAAAAATTAATTATAGTTATTAATACTTAATAATAATGTTATTAATTAATAATTATAAAGTTATTCATACTTAATAACAATGTATAAATGACCAAATCTAGAATAAATTTTTAATCATTTTATTATGTTTTTCTTTTTTCAATATGTAAAAGACAGCAAATAAATTGACAATCACTAAAGACAATATTGCTGTTTTATATTATTAACAAATAGTAATAGTTATTGGATTGGTTATAAACCTTTATATAGCTAGTTAGATCATTACTGGAAAAATTGTAATCCCACCCCCGACCCCCTGGAAATTATGCTTGTGTGTATGTGTGTGTGTGTGTGTGTGTGTGTGTGTGTGTGTGTGTGAGAGAGAGAGAGAGAGAGAGAGAGAGAGACTGCCACAGTGGTCAACCTGTGGACAGACAGACACCTCAGCATGGCTGAGACTGTTGTGTGCACATGTGTGTGTCCATTGCTTTGAAATGCAAATGTTCTACTAATAATAGGAGTTGATGAGCCATAACGCCAGAGACTGGAACAGTGACAGGAGGACCATAGTAACTGTCTCCCTGGAAACCACTCAATGGTGAATTAGCAATTGAAATTGTGGTGAAGCCCCTGAGGATAACAATGGCAAGGTCACACGCAGGGTCTGTGTGTTTCCTTTTTTGTGTATATGTGTTTTATGTATTTATGAATCATCACAGGGTTGATTTACAAGTGTATAACTACAAAGCAAGTACTCCATCATGACTTAAGGCCTCACTGTCATGAGTGATTTCACAGCATTACCAAGCTTTTTTAATTCAGTAAAATATTGATTAGACAAATGAGAAAAAAAGGTGTATCCCTAATCAGCGTTTCATGGTGAGATGTCTTGTTGATGTGAGGAGGCTTGTGTGCTCTGGAGAAGCAGATGTGTATATTGAGTTTTACTTCATTTCAGTGTCCTAGCAAAAGTGAGGAACCATCAGGGCCTTCAAGGCCTCAGAGTATGAATTTCTATTATTATTACTCATAGTTCATTGTTGAGTTGTGCTTGAAAAAGGCTTAAATTCTTGAAATGCCAAAGGAAAATCATACAATCAGGATGTTTATTTTGTATGAGGTTTCTCAGTAGATACAGCCAAACTAGTTCTCCCATTGGTTAAGATGTCAGGATCAGCACTGAAGGCCTCGGATAACTAAGAACTGACAGCAAAATCAATCTCATTTCGATTTACAATGGGTGGGAAGTTTTGTAAGAAAGAAATGTCACTCTAAGCCTCCTTGGAAGTCTTTGATATGTCACTGACTATGGACACAAGTGGTTGTCTGACCAACGTGTTTCAGATGTCAGAAATAAAAACAGTGGCAGCAGCCGTACGTCTAAATGAAGGAGTCACTGATTTCAACATACATCAATGTAGGGCAAGATGTGGCAGATGATTACAGAGGTGACAATGGCAAGTAGTCGCTTGTGTTGGCAAGCGGCAAAAGAATATTCAAAGCTGCAAACGCAAAATAATTACAAACACGCCATGACGAAGCTCAAAGACCAAAACAGGAGGTTATCATATCATTCTGTAAAAAAGATTATCCATATGGTCAGAATGCTTGGTGGTAGTTGGGGTTGGAGGCCAGGTTGGGGGTTATTGCTGGTGAAGTGATGGGGGGGGAGGGTGCTATTACACAGTTCACACCAATTACATATTGCACCAATAATATGTCACAATTCATCTTAGCAAGAACAATTCAACTCCAGGTGCAATTATGAGTCATTTAGTCATTAGCTAAATGGGAATAGTTAATGACTTACACTGCCCACACCTGAGGAAAGAGGAAGCTTGTTAAGCATTAATACGAGAGGGTGAAATATTTTAAGAGGCACACAAGAGTTCATTAAGACGCTGACCATTTTCACACCTTAAAACTTGCCATAACAGGAGACCTTATGATAGAACAATAATGGAAAAATCTTTTGGTACTGTGTGTTAATGCAACAAATCTTTAAACAGCTTTTTTTCTTTGTTCCACACTTTTTCCCTCTTTTAATCTGTAGCATGTCTTTTAGCTAAACACATTTGTGTTTTTCATATTTCCATGTGCTGTTCCGTAATCACACCCCCAAACCCCTGACCCAAATCAGTGTGACTGTAGAAGATGCCTGTGGAACACCCGCGCACAGCTCCATCCAGCTCTCCTCCTCCACTTGCACCTGCCCTTCTACTGCCTGTAGATGGCGCTCTGGTTTATGCATGTATGTGGAATAATCTATCTAGACCTGGAAACCAGCTGGCAACAATCCAGACCTCAACTACACCTCATTTCTCAAAAATCTGTTTCAATACTTTCAAGGCCTCGAAGCCTCTTTCTTCTTAAATGATATTAGTTCCAGAAATATTCCACATGTTTTTCCATTCAGATTCTGTCTGCTGCATCTGTAGAGTCAAGTAACGTCAACATTTATCTGAACAATAATCCATTAACTGAAATTATGCTCAGAAGCCAGTGAGCAGGTGCGGAAGCAACTTCCCAATAACTCCCTATAAACATCCATCTTGACCTTTCCTGTCTTCTCTCTCATTCTCTCATGTTTATGAACCTTCTGGCTTAAAGTAAAAGCCCCTCTTATTGTCATAAAATGTGTTCTCATATTAAAACCCTATGTTGAAGACATCCAAGCTCGCAAAATAATAAATAAACACGTTAAAGAAATATAGAGAATGATTTTAAAGCAAGAAGAATCTTCTCTAAATAACCACAGAAAAGAACTGTTATGTAACCCACCTCCATCACACTTAAATTACCTCTATACCTCTGATAAACACTTGTGCTTTGTTTTATACTTCTATTAGCAATCCAAAATCCAGTTAGGCCTCTGTACTCTCTCATAAAATGGAACTACAGTGGAATCTGCATACATCTTTTATTTATAATTCAATAGTTGAATTCTCTGGCACAGTGTTATAGCTACCAGGCTGCAACTCAGCTAAAACTCCTGCTGAGAAGTATGCTGTGACATTTGAGTAAGTAAATGGTGGTGATTTTGTGGCTACTGTCTAATTGCCCATGCCGTGAGACTTCAGATCTCTGCTGCTCTCTCTTCCTTTGCTGTTCTCATCCCTCACACTAGTTACCCAGGCAACAGAGTAAGAGACAGCAGCCTGTCTGATGCAGCATCAGTAGTGCTGATCAGCTGATTGAGATGCTCTCCGTACCTCACAACATGATGAAGTAAGTCTTTAGATAAGAGTGAGAAAACATGATGCTGATTGAACAGAAGGCCTGTGATAAGTGTTCATTCGTCAGAGGTCAGAGGCAAACAATTATGGGTTCTTTAGCTTGTAGAAGAACACCATTTGGTGTAAAGTGGAATCTTTTCATAGGTGTGCTTCAGAGTTAAAGAGGCCTTCTAACAAACATTATGTTTTCATGACAACTTGGGGCTCAAGTTATGCAAAGGTGCAACCACAAAGCACATTGTAAGTGCAGCTGGTTGAGAACTTGCAGGCTTAATTTCCTTGGTCCTCAAGGTTCCTGTGCAGGAATGTGTCACTTATCTCTTGCACTTGTGATTGCAGAGCTTCTAGAATTCTTTAGAAACTTTAGTTTTTGATGAGACAGGCTTTGCTTGATATGACATGGCTTGGTATGGCATAGTTGTTCAGACTGCAAACAGCCCTAACTGAATTTTAAAGAAAAGCTTTGATATATCTGATCATTTCTGTAGGCCTGTTTGTCATGAAATGTTAACATAATGGGAGTTATAATATTTTAATACATCAGAGAAAATATAAATAGGAGAGACCAGAGAGGACTGACACATGGTAATTTGCAACACCTCCAATTTCACCAATCAGAAGTCAGCTACAGGGGTGATATCAATACTCTGCGCAACCACTTTCATTCTGAGCTGATAGGAGAAGTTTGAAGACTTTATGTGAAATAGTGACATGTTTATGCACAAAATCAAATTGTGAGGTGATAAAATTTCATTCATTTTGATAGAAGTTCATGTTTTAGTTTATCTGAATTCTATACTACTGTTATTTGTAACAGACAAATATATGTATCCTATATAGATAAAGGAAAGGAATAGCACAAACAATCATCAAGTTATACAGGCTAAGACAACTGATCTCCCCTCTTTGATATATGGAATCATATGGAAGTTCAATGAGAATTTCAAAGGCCCCATATCTTATGTTTCTTGGATTTAATTTTTTTTTTTTTTATTGGCCTTTTATAATGTTAGTGTGGTTTTATCTTCCAAAAGCAGTCATAGCAGATTTTAACAATGCCTCTTTATCTCACAGTATTAAACTGGATGTTTTTGATACTGTGCCTTTAAGACTAAAATTAACTCTGTTCTGATTGGCTGCCCTCTATCACGCCTCAGTCAAAAAGCAGTCTGGGGTGAAGCACTCCTTATAACTTCAGTGTGAATAGGTGGAGCTAAATAGGCTGTAAACTGTGGATTATGTAAATGTGCTGGTTTTGTGACATCACAGAAACAATGAATTAAAAACAGGTAGATTTGCAGCTTAGTTTCCACGTATGGGCTGTATGGCTTGAGAAATAAATAGTATGTTTTGAAAAATTAACAGTGATTATATGCTATATCAAACTACTTTGTTGTGCAAATAAACAATCCAATAACTAATAACTAAAAGCCTGGCCTACAGGAAATGAGCACTTATCCTTTTGACCAGCAGAGGTCACTATATGCTAAAAACTTATCTGCTAATCCTCGGAGAGTGAAGAAGGCTTAAGGCTACCATGCTGATTTACTCAGGTTTATCCATAACCTATGTTTACAAAAAAAAAAAAAAAAAAGAAAAGAAAAAACAGACCAGACATTCTGAAATATGTCCTTTCCCGTCAGGTGATCATAATGGACCCACAGACCTGACCATGACTGTCTCAAAGCGTATACCTGTTTTTCATTTGCATGCAAAGCAGGTGGGTCCAACCCCCTGATCGTGATGCAATCCAGTGCAAGGCCAAAAGCGGTATATTGGCCTTAATGCCACAGCGTGAGATTGCTCTCATGTCCTGATACATTCAAGCCAGAGTTTTGAGCTTAATAGTGGCTTTGATTAGGTACATTTACATAAACACAGGTATGACCCATCGTTCCCAAACTCAGGTGAGCATGCTCAAATTGTGAATTTGTTTCATAACAGTACAGTTATGCAATAAAGATGGTCAACAGACTGTAAATAAAAGCGTTTAGATGGCATAAGTGATATTTTCTATTCCTCTGTGTGCACATGTATTGACACTTTGTCACTTTGGTGTCATGAAATGCAATTTCTTACCTGGCATCCAGCAGAGAGCCTGCAAAATTAGCACTGCGGCAATATCATTTAAATCATCAGTATGAACAAATTGCCAGGGCATTTAGTGCATAGCATTTGAAAAGGTTACGAGCTCTTTTGTCTGAAAAAAAATTGTGCTGACCTTTATGTGATTTAAGTCTACATGGTCAAAACAAAAACCTATTAAAATGCATAAAAGCAGTGGTGAGCTGGAACGTTTATGTGTCCAGACATTTTTTTTCTCATTGTGTTTACTTGCACCGATGCAGATGATGTGTAATGATCTGTACTTGTTTCAGTGTAGCAGAAGGTGGTTGGAGGAATCAGAAGACAGGCTGAAAGTGCACTGAAGGTGTAAATGACTGGATGTCAGAGGATAGTGATGAGATCATTATAGCTGACTCCTAATTTCCAATAGCACTCAAAGGAAGATCAAAGCTGTAATGAGTTGTAGAATGGTAATGCCCGTCATGATGTGGGGCCATATGGATCCTTGAACAATCTAAGCTCCATAACACAGCTCCAAACACTGAGGGTAAATGGTCAAGCACTACATGGTTTGTTAAGGATAGCATTTGAGATATATATATATATATATATATATATATATATATATATATATATATATATATATATATATATATAAATATATGCACCCTCACACACACACACATACACCAAATATACATATTATATAAATGTATATAAAACCTCTCCAAAATGGTAACTTTACAGGAAAACATACTTTTCTTTTAATGTAAGTCAATCCAACCAGACTTTTTACAGACAATGTAAAGGGCTACAGGCAATTTTAAAATGGCAAAAAATGGGATATGAGGTTTTCTTCAGACAGTGTGTGTGTAAAACCCAATAAAACATTAAAGATGATGGAACAGTAAATATTTAAGCGAGTAGTGTTTCATCATTAATAATAACTGGTACTTTGCCCTTTTTACTCAGTTATATATCATTGCAGCCATACTTAAAAAGTCAATTTAGCTGCGTGTTTGTCCAATCTCATGGTTTTGGTTTTTAAGAAACTGAAAAACTGACAGCACGACTGATGGAACTGTAGATAAAAATGCACTATAATTCCTACAGGGCTAGATTATGGGAACAGAGAGCATTCACTGTTCCAGTCCTCATGCAGAGGTGGAGGGGCTAACATCTGGGACCTATGTGACATAATGCCCGAAGCAAGCCTGAGTGTGTGTGTGTGTGTGTGGGTGTGTGGGTGTGTGTGTGTGTGTGTGGGTAACTCAATCTAGGACTAGGATTGATTAATTGATTAAAGTGAAGATTTTATTAATGTTAATCCCAACAGCTGATCCAAAAATCAAATCACAGCTGATCCTATTATGTACTGCATGTATACCACACTTCAGCAGTGCCTCCTCCTCAAGACTGACTGCTTCTCAATGGATCTTTCTGGATTAAAAAAATAAAAGTACATATTATTGTGCAAAAGTCAGAGACCACCCTTCATTTATTTAATCTCCAGTATTAATACAGGCAATATTTCTGAAATTATTCTAAATAAGAAAATTCACTGTCATAGAGAAAGAGAAAGTCAAATGCAACTGAGGGTGGGAAAATGAAGTTCAAAAAGTATCAAAAGATAAAAAGAAAACGAGACTCCTAATAAGCACACAAGACCTGGTAGACCACCAAAACTGTCAGCATCAGACAAACAGCACTTAAAGCTTTCATCTTAGAGAGATAGGAGAAAAACAAGCTCTACTTTTAAATATCAAATTAAGACAACGATGATGTTATCAGAACTATAGAGTGATAATCCCAACATTAGATTAAATGCATCATTGAATGTGTTTGGGATTACTTACATCATGAGAAGTAGAAAATGCAACCAACAGTAAGTTCAGTAAGACTGAACTTTCAGTAAGACTGAACTTTCAGTAAGACTGAACTTTGCAGCTTTCCTTGACAAACTGAAAGCAAGTCTCCCAAAAAGAGTGGAATTTGTAATAAGGCAAAGAGGGGACACATTAACTGCTGAATATGTGATATCACTTAGTTGTGATATCATTTAGTTGTTGATGCTTGTGTAGCTTAAATGAATGAAAAGGTTGTCTCTTAGGTTTAGATATGAATCTAACCAAACTGCAATAAAACTATGCAGTAAAACAATATATAACATTAGAATAAGTGCAAACAAATAATGGTGCTGTGAAGAGCGACAATAATTTATTGTATAACAAAATAGTTGAAAAAGAATTCACCGTATGTTTGATGTGGAACTTCATGGTTACTATAGTTACTATATGTTTAACTATCATGGACAGTTATGGTGCTATGTAACCATGGTAACTCTGTGCATTACATATTTAACTATGATGCTGCTATGGTTTCTCCATGATATTTTACGGAAACATATGCCCACATAATGCGCCCACATATCAGCACACCACACATAACCTTTCAGTCTACTTTGCATATGGCTTCACAGAGAGTCAGCATCTCAGTCCCTCCACCCTCAGCCTTCATCTCATTCTATGAACCGCAGCAGGGAGAAATGTGATAAAAGTCAGGTCAGATATCCATGATGGAGCCACGGTTTATCTGATCTTTCGCACATATGACATTCCTTGGGCCGAGGCAATGGGGAGACGAGTAGAAAATGCAATTAGGGTGAGATCAAAATTGCGTCTGCGGGGAAAATGATCTCAGATTTCGGCGTGGGAGATGGTTCTACTCCCACACACACTCTCTACCCTCCGAGAAGCAACACGCGCTTCCTTCAACTGATGAAGAGAACCTATGTTTATATCACACTTTTCTCTTAGGCACTGCGATCCCAGCAGGCTCAAACTGTGACTTGTGAACAATCAGGGAGAAAAAAGAAGGAAAATCAAGACCAAAATGATTTAATCTTGAACTGAACTTCCATCTTTCTTTTAAACTGACTGGGTCTTTTAAAAAAGAAAAGTTTATAAATGGTTCCTGACTTATATGCACAGTTCTTGGGAAAAAAATTTAAACTGGTACAGAATATTTGCAATACATGGAGGTTCTTAAAACTTTTAAAGGGTTTATAACACTCACATATCTCACTTACAAAAAGGTATCTTTAAATAAAAAGACACCAATGATAATGCTAGCACACTTGTTGGATTACAGGTAGTATGTTAGCACTTAGCTAATATTGGTGTGCATGGCCACTGCAACAAACAATAACATATATTTTACCTTGTTGGAATGTTATAGTTACTCTTTCAGCAATTAATCTATTTCTAACTGATTGAAGCTTGGTTAGACTTCCATTTGTATTTAGAGTTTTTTTATGGTTTCACGAAGGTCTAGAGTGACATTTTTCTCATGAAACTGGTCCCAGCCATAGTTGATTCCACTGTCACTTCCTAATTATGTAGTTTAACCCTTAAAATGGCCAAGGCCTGCTGGTGGGCCCAATGTTTTAATATACACATCTAAGAATAGCCTAGCCAGTTTGTACTGAAGTCCCTATAGTTGCTGAATAATAAGCCTTAGTATGTAATAAGCCTGGGATTTTACAGGGTGAGTGTAACATGTAGGGTCTTCTGTTCATCTTCTCAAGGCCTAACTAATGGGAGATCTGGCTTTTATATATGTCTACCCAGATATCACAGGGAAAGGAATCTTGATTGTTGTTCATTGAGCAATTTTTTAGACTTTCACCATTTTGTTTGTTTCTATAGAGAATAAAGAGTATTACTACAATTTGCAATACTGGCACCAAGCATGATTATTCTATTAATAAAGATGAATAATAACTTCACACATATAAATTCCCAGAAATTATTAAGTCATCTCTGAACATGTAGAAGGCCCTGAGGATTCCCTACCGTTGAACTGTTAACTTCATAATTGTTACTGAATAATAGCAGAAAGTAAAGTACTGTTTATGTGTTAAAATAAAGCCTCACTGACAAACCAAGTTTAAAGAAAACAGCTTTGGCAACATTTTTTGTACATTTTTCAGGTACAGCTCAGAAGGTGAACGAAGGATTCACCTGAGCCTTTGCGCTCCATTCGTATATCTACACCCCCCTGTGCACTGAATTCCATCACTCTCTAGCCCAACTAGTTTCAAAACAGCATCTCCTGCTGGCCTGCTCAGACAGAGGAGCACCCAGCTGGAATGCAAACCATTACTCTTCTGTGAAGTTGTGTATGGGAAGCTCCATAATAACAGAACACCCCTGTGGTAGCCTGGCTAATGTGGATGTAAGTTTTGCTGGTTAGGCTGACATGTGTGACAGATGATGCTGTTGGCATCAGAGGAACATGTAGTCATTCAGCTCTATTCATTCTCCCCGTGAACGCTGTCACTGTTGAAATGAGGCACGTTCCGGTGCAGAAGTTGCTCATTATAGTGACAAATACACTCTGTGCAAACAGCAGTCAATGCATTTGAACACCGCTGTGCTGCCAACTTGGGCACTCCCTCGCTCTGCATACTGATGTATACAGTATATTCTTAAAAATAAAGATTTCACAAAGGGATCGTTGGCGTGATTTCACCATTCCTGCATCCCTTCAACAAAGAAGTCCTTAAAGAAACATTTATTACGGTTTAAAGCACATAATGTAAATAATCTTTACCAATAACACATTCATTGTAGAGTAAGACTGTAATAGAATCAGTTTGGGACATATATGTCAAAATTCAGTCAAAAACACATATGAAACACTTCTGTGATAATGATCATTCTTACTAACACCCCCTGTGGGATTCTAGCAATATGTTAGCAACATGTTTGTCTTGTATGTAGACGTTTTGCAGTGACTCGGCGAAGAATTATGACACGGAGCTGTTGCTGTTTTCCAATTTTAAGATCTGATGAAAACGGTCAGCCTCCCACTCATATTTGCAGTGATAATTTATCTAGGACTTCTTGAAGGCCTAATGATATTTTCTCACAAAATTGCTCCCACCCATTATAAATCAAAACATGGTCGGTTGATTGGTTCCACTGTCACTTTGTAATTATGCTAATGGGTAATCTTACCAGTTATAGAGCTGTTGTGGACAGTTATAGAAAAACTCCAGCAGACTGAGAGTTGCAGTTGCAGGTAATGTGTGAATCTGCTAGCTTGCTGTAGAGTCACATGTGCATCAGTGTGAAAAATAAACACCTGAGGTCTTACTAACTCTTGCAATGCATCAAGTAATCACCCAGGAACAAGGAGCACAATTATGGCTTGTGTGCTACACACAATAGCATTGTTAGTATTGAGGGGAAGAGCAAAGACTGCTCACAACTGGCCGGTAACTTGTGTGTGTGTGTGTGTGTGTGTGTGTGTGTGTGTGTGTGTGTGTGTGTGTGTGTGTGTGTGTGTGTGTGTGTGTGTGTCCAGACTTTTAATTTTATCAGAAATATTTACCATATTATTGCATTTTGCAGGTTGACAGTTCTTGAGTAGTAGCGTATCTTTTGCTGTGCAGTTTATCCACTCCCCTCTATACTGTCAATCATTAGAAAGTGGTGGCCACAGGACCACTTCAGAGCAGATTTTATTTAAGTGGTGGACCATTCTCAAGCAGTGACACTGACGTGGTGGTGGCATTGAGAGTAGTGTCACTGCTTGAGAGTATGCTTCATGTAGTGTGTTGCAGCAGTATGATGTATCAGTATCAGTCATACCAATGTTTTACTTACTGGTCACTTTGTTAGAAACACCTATGGAAATTCTTGCACAACTTCTGACTGTCATCTTTTTGCCACTAAACAGCTCATTGTTGAGTTGTCTTCTCACAGTCGAAGAATGGACAAAAACACCTGTGATTTTTTTCAGATCTGAAGAAAGAGTGGGGCTTGATTTTCTCTTTAAAAGATGAAAGCTTTAACTACTGTTTATCTGATGGTGACAGTTGTGGTGGTCTACCAGGTCTTGCACAGTTGTTTGGCATCCCGTTTTCTCTGTATTTTTTTAATAGATGTATTAAAAGAGCTCTTTCTTTGGAAACTATTTTTGAATAAATGAAATTCTGAGGCTAAAAATACACTAAACAAAACACAACAATAGCATTATTCTGCATGTTAAAGCACTCTCCCACTGCACTTTTAGACTAGCATAGAAAGTTGCTGTTAGTTGCATTGCTGACCGCATTCCGACATTTATTTTCCCAGTGCTGTCTTTCTCCTGAGGGCCACTGGCCATTATGGTTGCACTCCCTGCCTTAAATATTAATAGTGAGGGCTGCAGAGAGAGGGCCACTATTAGTCCTCAGTCATTAGGGCCTGATCTGTGAGGAATCAAATGTGATTTACAGGATGTCTTCAGTTAAATCTGCACACTGGCTAGTCTCTGTGCCAGATGAAAGTGGAAAAGTTGGTTTGCAGATGCCTGTGAACAGAGCTGTTTGCTATTCCACACATGGCTTGTTATTGCAGAGTTAGAAGCATCTGCATTGTTAAATTTGTTAAAATCCCTTTACAGAATGTAATATGGAGGTTGATACTGGTAAACGGAAGCCGCTTTATTTTGCTCAGTGTCTGTCACTTGTCTTTGATTAAGCATTCAGGTTTGTATTGTGTGCCGTGTTATTTATGCAACTGACACTCGACAATGAATAAGTATTTTATGTGAGAGGAGGAGGGGCAGGTAGGCAAACACATGAAATATGCTTGAGAACAGAGCAATATTTCCTGCAGAATTCAAAGATTGAGACATGGACATTGAGACACTTTGTCTTAGTGATCAATGTGTTCCTAAACTATATTTGTTTTTTACTCACATGCATTTTATTTTACTTGTTTCTCTTTCACTGATAAGATATGATGAACAGACTATGCACAAATGCACGGTGGCGCGGTGGGTAGCGCTGTCGCCTCACAGCGAGGAGGGCCTGGATTTGATTCCCCGGCCGGGTGACCGGGGTCCTCTCTGAGTGGAGTTTGCATGTTCTCCCTGTGTCTGCATGGGTTTCCTCCGGGTCCTCTGGTTTCCTCCCACAGTCCAAAGACATGCAGTCAGGCCAATTGGACATGCTACATTGCACCTAGGTGTGAGTGACTGTCTGTCTGCCCTGCGGTGGACTGGCGATCTGTCCAGGGTGTATCCTGCCTTCTGTCCGATGACCGCTGGGATAGGCTCCAGCATCCCCCCGTGACCCTGAGGGAGAAGCGGCTTAGAAAATGGATGGATGGATGGACTGTGCACAAACATTTGTTACATCAAAGTGTTTTCAGAACCTGAATGTAGAAAGAACACAAAGTTGAGCATGAGTGATGAAAGTAAGTGTGAAATATCTAAATCAATCGTACATTCATCAGAGATGATTATTCTCATTACAGCCGTTCAGATATTACATTTTAGGAAATACGTCACTAAATACTACTCTGCTCTGGTACAGCAATACCTTTTACATAGGCAGTAATTAACAACCAATAAAATCACACTATTTCTAAATATTTATGTGCATTTATGAGCTAACCAGCTGAGCTGGAACCGAGGTGCCTTTAGGACCCAGCAGTCGTCCGTTCAGATTTTCTTTGTAGTGTTTTTTTTTTTCTCCCACGAGCAGAAAATGTAAAGTGAGTAGTGTGTGTATGTATGTGTGTGTGTGTGTGTGTGTGTGTGTGTGTGTGTAGTGTAGTGTTGTCAGGTGGCTCCGGTTGTCCGCGTGACGAATCGCCACACTCGGTTAACGGAACGTTTTGTGAAGCACTTTTTTTTTAAACGCACGTTTGCGACCGAAAGCGCGCGAGCCACCTGATCGGTGGGAATCTACTAACGTTCAGTTTCCATCTTTTCCATTCTTCAGCGGCTCTGTGAATCCAGGCTGGACTAACTTCACCGTCCCTCAGTGTTCTGACCGCTGTGGGCAGTCGACGGACGCACGGCTGGACTGTCAGGTGGGTGTTTATAAAAATCCACGCGGTTTACTGGCCGTACGTGGACTGACAAAGCGTTGTGTGCCGGCAAAGCATGGAGCGCGAGGCAGGGGCGAATTACCATTCAGCGTGTCCGCGCGGGCTCAATACTGAGCAAGTGGGCATTTTAATAGTGTGTGTGTGTGTGTGTGTGTGTGTGTGTGTGTGTGTGTGTGTGTGTGTGTGCGTCTCTTCCCTTTTCCAGCGTGTTTCCCAGGTAGCACCATCCAGTTCACGGCGACGCACTGACTAATTGTACTTCGCCTTCTTCCATTTGGCCAGTGCGCATATACACACCACTACACTGCGTTTGCGTTGTTGGTTTCAGCTGCTTTTCCTGTTGTCTTTCATGTAGGTGGGAGTGATCAGAGATGAGGGCAAGACTCTTCATAATCCACTCTTTGGCCGTCTGCATATCAGTAACGTTGTTTTGGCAAACAAGGTAAGAATTCTCAAATTTGTTCCGTTTTGTTTGCTCTTCTCTTGATTTATTTAGGTTTAAGGCACTGCTGATCTATAGAACCCATTGTGAGTGTCCTTCCTAATGGCAGGGGCGCACCTCTCCATCCCCCTCTGCGCGTAACCGGTGGCTTTGGAGCGCCTTTAACGCGCTCTCACTCACAGGTCTGGGGAACACGAGGATTCCTTTCACTTGAAGTGGTATATTGTGCGAGTTCTGCTTCATTTAGGAGCGATTCCTGGCGATAGGGGTGTGTAACAGTGCGAGAGTTCAGTGCGCGTTCATTATGTGGAAAGCAAGTGAGGCGCGATATGGAGCGTATGGTAATGGGGGTGCTCAGCTCGGTGTGGGCGATGCGGGGCTTACCAGCCCAGCTGGTGCTGGAAGGAACAGAATCTGAATTGTGGAGCCCTCTGGGTGGAAGTGTAGTTTTAACCATTTTAGCCTAGCACTTATCCAGTCGTTGCTGTGTTGTTGTTGTTTTTTTTTTTTTTTTTTTTGTTTGTTTTGTTTTGTTTTCTTTTTGCTGTTTCATATTACGATTAAGGTCCCTAAATAGTTCTTACCTTGGACATATGGTGCTAGGAAAAACCTTTAATTATGTGAAAGTTTCAGATCTTCACACATATTTAATTTACAGTGGTTCTTGAAAGACCTATCAGTGATGGAAGGGCTGTTAGCTAACCAACAATGGCACTGCTCTACAGAAGCTTTACTGTCATCTTTACTTATGTTGTCATTAGGATACTGAAGACATGGCCTGCATAGTCCCCAGTGAGTTCCTCAAGAAGAAAAAAATCTTGACGTCACATCAGTCCAATAAATCATTATCAAAAAGTGCAACAAGCAAACTGTGACTCAGTATTTGTGTCCCGTTACATAAACTTCATTTACGAAACGTGCTGTGATTACACAGCATGAAGGCTAAGATGCTCCTCCATCATCGCCTACATTAGCGAGCCCACTTGGGATTTGACTCAAGCATCAGATGCTCGCACGTGCTTCCCTCCTATGTGGGTTGAGCTGGGCAGGTTAGAGAGGAAGGCTCGTCATCCTGGTGAGAGCGAGAGAGCAAGAGCGAGAGAGAGAGTGAGAGCGCAAGAGCAAGAGAGACAAAGGGAATCAACCCTGAGGAAGATATTTCACTAGACAAAAGCTTCTCGGCTCCTTTGGGGCTCCTCAGACAAGCCACGTTTAGATTTTATTCCAGCTCCTACCTCATCTGAGCACTCTATTCAGAATTCTACAGGTGAGTTGAGATGAGATTTATAACTGCAGTTTGCTACCACATCTCCACATTTACTGTTCCTCAGAATCTGAATCTGCATTTGTTTTATTGGCGAGATAAGATTTTAATTACAATCAGTTGGTCTTGCTAGTGATGTGACTAACATAGCAGCAAGTAAAAGTCTTTGGCCATTGAATCAGATACAACCACTATTTACACTCTCATAATCCCTCAAAATCCCAGCCTTTTGGCTTCTTGTTCAGCAACTCCAGTGACTTTATTGAAAACTGACTATAGAAGTGTGTAGTAAAACTTTCGGCCTTCCATAAACAAGAAACAACCTTGGTTTCCTGAATAACCTTTTAATATTGAAACAATTTCTGCATAATTCCAATTTCTTTCCTAGAAGCGTATACCCATGCCAAGCACCATTTGCAGGTGCACTTAGTTGGTTTACAGTTACTGTAGCCTATGTGTTGCTGCACAATTGGTCAGCCTCCCCCCATTCATCAATGGAAAGGGACCACTGCTGACAAGATATACTGTTTGGCTGGTGGAACGTTCTCAACCCATTAATGATACCAACATGTTTGTGGCTTGAGCAGATGTTGCACTGGCATGAGTATATCAGAACTAGCAATGGATGGGCTACTGTCAGAATTTGTACATCAGTTGTAGGTGATAAAATGGTAAATGAGAGTAGGTACATGGTAGATGATTCTAATAAACTGGATAAAAACAAATCAGTAGAACAGAGGAGATAATGTTATAATTACATAAGATTTCTGCTGTATAATGTGTAGTCATCTATAATGCCCTAATATATATTTAGCCCTGTGCAATATGCCTCTATGTCTTGTAGATCTCTATAATACTTGTTTAGTATTCAGTAGTCTCTAGTAATTGTCAGAATATATCACAAGTTCATTGTAGGAATCCTGTAGAAATTCCTGTGTGCTGTTCTTCTTTTTCCTGAGAATATGTACCGGATGCTGCATGAATGGAGCATTTTTAAAGTCCAGAAAACATAGCCCTTTCAAAAATAAATAAATAAATCAATAAAAGGTGACTGGTGGCAACTAGAAGTCTATCAACAGTTCTTTAATAAAGTAAGTGATTGTTGTTTGTCAGCTCCACCTTCTGAAAGCTATTTATATAATAACCAGAGGAATGTGGGAAGTTGCCAATAGCAACTACCACCTAAGAAAGCTCTTTAAGTTCCTTAAATATCATGCTAGTATTGTGGAAAGCAGACTGTTCATGAATTAAGTGACATGAGTGGTCACTAAGCAAGTGATTCAAACCCCTCAGTCTCTCCAAATGTTTGCCTGAATGTTTATGCTAATGATGTTCTCGAGCCACATGTCACCCAGACTCTATTGTGTGGAGAAGAACACTTTGTGCAGAATAGGGTTTGGACATTCTGCCTCATCGAAAACTGTGATGTATTTCAGCTTTTACAGCATGAGTCAGGCTGTTTTGGACTGCTGTTATGTATATCTTCCTGTATTTGCATTCGCCATGTAGGTCAGTATGTGCAGATACAACAACAGATGCCTTCAAAAACAACATCACCCTCTTCACACGTATCCTGGACCGACTGCTGGATGGCTATGATAACCGACTCAGGCCTGGACTGGGAGGTGAGATGTCATAAACTGTGCTTGTGTGTCTTCACGAGGCTTTTATTTTTTAATGGTCAGTGCCACTTGTTGAAACTTTAGGCCCTGTTTTGTCTAGAAGGCCAACCTACAGAGCTGTATAATTGGTGGAATTTATAGAAGTTCATAGTTCATTGTTTCTTTTTTGGTCTTGAGTAGGATGCATAGCAACTAGAATCATAGCAACAACACAAACTCATCTGTGTGTTTACTTCAAATATAAAGTGCATTTGTGAACTTTATCTTGATCTTTTTTTCATTTCGCTTAGATCCACTGCACTTAGATAATGGTTTTGTGTAATTGTTCTTGTTGTGGCTTCATTCTGTTACGCAATATGATGTCAAAATTCAGTCGAATTGTTACTGTAACTTGGACAAAACATGATCATGAATTTCCCCTTTATCTGAGCAGAGATGTGGTTAAAATAGAAGATTATTCTGTTTAACTCCAGCGTCGTTTTTCAGTTCCTTACAGAATTCACATCAGCAAGTTAGGCACTCATGCTAGTCTACATAACATAAAAAGATGACTTTTGTAGTACATTCATCTGCTTGGCATCCACTATAAGGTGGTAGGGGTCAGGAAGACACATTATAACAGCTATATATGAGTAATTGTGCCTTAATTTACCTTTTCAACTGATGTTAAAGGGACAACTTAATATGCACTTAGTTTCATAACTGATCTTGAAAGCACGACTGAAGTTTATTTTTTCTCCTGCTTGCTGGCAAAGCTTTGCCAGTATAGTAGATGCTTTGCATCATTCTCATTCAAGCTGTCTCTCTGCAATGTCTTTCATGAAGTTGGAGTTAATGAGCAGCAGCCATTAATTGTGAATAGATTAGCGTATTTGATGGGAGCCCAGTCACAATTAGCAATATTAGACACAGTCCTACAGAGTACTCTACAACTACCTGCCTTATAATTGCCATTCATACTATGGCAATGGCCATGCTGATAACTAGATTACATCTACGGATACATTAAGAAAAGCCATTCAAACAGACATGGCCACCATTCACATACAATGAGTATAAAAGAGGTCGGAGCTCTGAGAGCAGAGAGTACTGGGGTTAAATTCAGTGTTTTTCATTTTGTTATATGTCCATATAAAGCTTTTTAATAATAGTGTTGTTTCATGTGTTCATGCACATGATTAGAAATCAGAGGGCCGCAGCACTGGGAAGCTGTCCAGTGCTCACCTTCTGTGCTGTTGAGGCAAGAAAAAAAAACATAAATTTAGCTGTAGGCTTGCTTGTGGTGTAGATGGAAGGAAATGCATGCCATTGTTAAATGGAGCAAAGTAATAAGTTAATAGGCTGTAAGCACAACCCAAAAAATTCAAATAAATTTCTCTGAACACTGTTTAGCTGCTGACAAATTACTAATGAATATAAATCAAAATATTTCAAAGAGTTATTCTCACAAACATGACAAATACTAGGACGTAACATGAAGTGTTTTCTGCATATGCAAGCAATGATGCCTAGTGGAATAATAAAAAATAAAACTGAATTATTTAATTGATTTAAAATAGATTTAAGGCAATATTTTCCAATGTAAGTGAACGAATTCCCATTACCACAGCATAGTAAGATATGAAAATAAATCTGTACATAATATTTAATGTTTTTCTGAACCTTTCTTTTCTTAAACTTTATACTGTCATTGAACTGTCAAGATTTCAAAGCTATTTATTGGGGGGGGGCAATTTTATTATTTGTCCAGGGGTGTTGAAACCTTTGCATATGACTGCACATGAGTAAATTCAACAGTTAATGTAAATGAACCCAGTTGTTTGGTGAAATTGTGATGCCAGAAATGAAGATAACATTTTATTTATGTATATATGTGTATATATATATATATATATATATATATATATATATATATATGGGCATTGTCAATAATGCTTTCTACTGTGTCCTATAACTGTAAGCACAAAACAAAAATCAATAATTTATTAAAAAACTGGCTTCCTGTAACTCACGTCAAAGCCTGGCTAAGCATGCACGTAATGCTTTGGGCAAATTATAAAATGGTTGATGAATTTGCTTCACTGTTTAATAATGCATCACCTAGACATTCCAGTATAAAACATGCTAAAGGAAGTGAAGCAGATCTTAGCAGTGTACGTCATACCTCATCTACCCCAAGTCCCTAGAGAGGAACTAGACCCCAGGCTAGAGGAGAGACAGGAGGAGATTTGGTGGGTATGTTTGCCAATCCATAAAGCCTAAAAATCCTTAGAGAATACTGCAGAAAAACAGAAAAATGTGTCTTAAAGCACAAGAAAGAGAGAGACTTGACATATTTAGGCCGTTGTAAGTCTATTGTAAGTCGTTGTAAGTAATGCACATTTATTTACCAGTACCAACTTATTTACGCTATACGTGAATTTTACAAGAGGAGATTATTATGTTCATGTTATTATGTTTCATTATAGTCCATATTGCAACCAGATGCAGTGTGAAATTCCTCAGACAAAAGCATCTGCACAAAAGCATGTATGCTTTGCAACACTTTTAAAAAGAAACACTTTCCAAGCTGCTAAAGCTTAGTTATTGATCTTGGGGTCATGATGAATAAAGCCCAAAAGGACAATGAAATCAATTACTGATTCTTGTTAAACTGAAATCAATACTGTCCTTCTCAAGAACGCAAAAAAGGCACATAGAAAATTATATAGCAGATAGCAACTGTGATTTAAAGAAACTTATTCAGATGCTAATAAGATGCTAATGCATCCCTCAGTCGTCACTACAATGTCAGGATGAAAATGAGAGGTCACAGTGATGAGAGGCTTCCGTAATAGAAGGCTTTTCATTATGAGAAGATATAGGAAAATGAACCATATGGCCCAGGTCCAGTCTTAGTGATCTACCATCCTAGAGAATTTGGTTATGATCCTAATCTGGCACACCTGATCCAGTTCTCCTGCTAGAAAAGCCACCATAGTCCTGCCCAGCTGATCACCAGCAAAACCTGTCAATGTTGTGTTTTGAATGCTGATAGGCTGGTCAGTCAGCATGACCATGCTGGGTGACCAGCTAAACCAGCATCAGAACAGCACCAGACCATCATATACCTGCTTAGCTCTTTTTCAGTAGCATAATCATGCCTTTCAAGAGCATCAGGAGAATCTTACAGCCAAAACTTTCCTGGATGATAGCTCACCAAGACCAGACACAGATACCCTGGTCTAATGTTACATTTGATTAGAGCTCATAACATATCATTTCAGACCTCCAATTGGGAAAAATCAACTGAGACCTCCTTATCGGAAAGTGAGGATAGTTTTCTCAATTCCAAATCAATTTTGAAGACTTGTCGACATGGCTGTTCACTAGGGCTGCAACTATCGAATATTTTTGGAATCGAATATTCTGTCGATTTCTTTCATTGATTAATCGAGTAATCGGATAAATCACACCTTTGTGTTTTTAAACAACTATATCGATAGTATCTTGTGCAACATGAAAGGTCTCTTAAAATGACCAAGCAACTGGCTGTTATTCCTCACTAAACGTTTTTATTCAAACTCAACACTTACTACATTAAAGCTTAAAACCTTTGGCCTATTTTCGCCAGAACTAAGCCCATTTATTCAACCTTTCTGTGAAACTTTTATGGTGTACATGGAAAAAAACTATGAAATACAGCTTCACAAACATAGGCTGGCCTATTTGTTTTATCTCTAAAAAAGGAAAAGGGGTGTAGTGAATGTAGTCATAAATGAATTTGTCCTTCTGTTGCATTTATCCTTACTACCTTATGTATGAGGAATGTGTGAGTGAGTGAGTGAGTGAGTGAGTGAGTGAGTGAGTGAGTGAGTGAGTGAGTGAGTGAGTGAGTGAATGAGTGAGTGAGTGAGTGAGTGAGTGAGTGAGTGAGTGAGTGAGTGAGTGAGAGATAAATTACATGAGTGAGATCTTGGTGAATTTGCTGTCTTGCTACTTATTAGGCCTGGTCACTATCAACTCATAACACAGGCTACAAATAATCACAAATACTGTAGGTACGTTCTACCACGCGCTGGTGTTCATATCAGTTAGCAGTTGTAAACACACGCTGGAGAGGCTCCGAGTCCGCCTGGAGAAGTGCAGTTCACGTGAGGACGCTTTGGGTTCAGGTGCTGCAGCATTGATGAATTCTGGTGGACCAGGTCCATTTTACAGTGTATACACTGCACTACACTGTCCGCCTTACGCAGCGTAAAATGGTCCCACACTTTAGACATTTTCGGCCTTTTACTGGTATCTTTATTTTTGCCATATTTTGCCATATAGAGCAAAATAAATTGCGCCGCCTTATAAATCTTTGAAAAGTGCATCAGTTCTAACAGTCTGTGTAAAACAATGATACGGGAGCTGCGCAGTAGTCTACAAAGCAGGAGTGATACGACAGCAGAGACGTTTAAAATAGATGGACTTTGGTGACATGAATTAAACAAAGCCTCAAGGCAAAGAATTTGCCTCAAACATTTGAATAATTGTTTCAGCCCTACTGCTCACACAGTCAATAGTAATAAAGTACCACTTCTCTAATTCAAAATGAGATCTGCTTCAGATCAATCAGCATACATGCAGAGTAGTTGGTCAAATCCAACTTCTATACTAGTAGTATATTTAGCTATACTGACTATAAAGATTACTGTTTTGAGAAGGTAAATACATCATGAATGCTAAAGCTTTAATCCAACATTCAGTGCTAACTGGCCAGCTTGTTGCTAACGATGCTTGATTTCTTAGAGGCAGCCATATTTCTTTCTTTTTTTTTTTTCAACTTTGTAACGCCAAAGCTTGGACATGAGATAATGAATAATTCCAAGCTCTGACTTCCCATGTTCAAGTAGTGTTGCCACCACAGCCCAGTAAAATTTCTAGACATTTGATCAGTGGCTTGATTTTTGAATAAATTTATTGAATTTTGAAATCCTGACATGAAAATGCTTGGATTCCTGGACATTTTGTGTCCAAGAATAGGATTTTTTTTTTTCCTGGACAAAAAAAATAAACACCTGGACAGTCTAGTCGGCAATCCTTATTCCAATCTAAACCAATTGCAGCATTCCTCAAAGATTCAAAGATCATTATGGGCATCATTTCTTGTTTCTCAACAAATTGGTCTAAATATTTATGCATACTAGGAGAAAACTGTCTAAATGACATAGACAAGTGCCATATCAAGAGTTTGTAACATGCCTCTCTGCTCCAAGCATAAAAGTCCAACGTGCCAGTGAAGAAACTATTGCACTGTACATTGGTGTATCATTGTTATATGTGTGGCTTTTGCATGTGTTAGGTTTTCCACTGATTTTAAATCTTTAACCTTGAAGAACCTCTAATAGATAGAATACAGCAAGGCCGTTTTCTTACCCAGTCATCAACATCCCTTCAGCACCATAACCACCAACCCAATAATGGTCCATCTTCATTGAACAAAAGGAGGCTGTGTTATTTTAATCCTGTCCAAGGCTCTGCATGGTTAACTTCAATACACTTATCAAGAGGCCATTTTTCACTGTTTCCCACTGAAGGGACTGTTTTATTGTCGTTGGGTTGAGGATTTAATGATCTAATAACTGGAACATCCAGGTGCACCATAAGCAAGTCTCTGATTATTGTTTTGCCCCTCCTAAGGGGTTATTGATTGAGCCGAGGGTGAAATTGTAGTGTTATCTTTGCTTCGGTGAGCATAGCTCAGAGGAGAACAGCATGATAAGCCCTTAGCGGGAGGTTTGCGTAGATGACAAAGCCGCTGAACACTGGAACAGACACTCTGTTTGCAGACGCAAATGCGACCAAGCATATGTACACATGCATAAACAATAGCTCACTTGGCATCTCAGCATGGCGAGATTTCAATGACAGCCAAAGCTGCAGAGTTGCATGTCCCAGTGCATTTTGTCTGGCTGATGCCAATGGAAAAGACAGTGAGCATCCAGTGTTATGATAATACAGAA
The DNA here is from genome assembly GCF_015220715.1 of Pygocentrus nattereri. Taxonomy (NCBI): domain Eukaryota; kingdom Metazoa; phylum Chordata; class Actinopteri; order Characiformes; family Serrasalmidae; genus Pygocentrus; species Pygocentrus nattereri. The sequence goes on from NC_051218.1 coordinate 16,787,701, forward strand.
ATTGATCTTTTTTTTTTGTAAGCAAGACTTCCACTTTCCATACAAGGATGGAAAATGGCCAGGTGGCAGGCCAGAGAGAGGGTGGAAACATTGTGGTGTTAGTATAAGTGTATGTTGTGCTGACAGGAGTATATCAGGCACAGCAATGTTTCTGGGCTTTTTGTTACACACGCCTGCATCACTGTTGAGTTGAAAGAGTCTGCCAACCAAAAACATCCAGCCAAAAGCATCCTGTGATCGGAAACTGACCACATACGAAGGACTAGAGGATGACTCGCACAAATTGTGCATAAGCAGATGGGCAACAGCATTTAACTGCACACTGATGGGGTGGACCAACAGGGCAGGGGTGTCTAATCATAAGGGAACAGCAAGTGGACACAATGTTTGAAACCTCCAAAAGCACTGCTGTGTCGATATCATGTCAGTGGCATTGCTGTGCTGGTTTTATATGACTCACCATCAAAACATTACCTTTCCAAACAAAAGGTACTTCGCTTGAGTCCTACTTGAGCAGTAAAAAGTTAGCAGCGTGAGGCTTGAATTTATAATGTCAAAACAGTCATAGCACAATCGCTTGGGAGATTAGGGGGCTGAGGAGAAAGAGAGAGGGTTTCTTAATGGATGCTGCTGCACAGTGCTCTAGTTTAGTTCATCTTTAGTGCATCTGACTTGGATGGTCCAAACGACCAGTCGAGTTACTATATAGAAAATTTCTTGGTTTTCTTGATTCTGGGGGACCTGTCGCCGCGAGCCCCATTACACCATAGGCCCCAGTGCAGCTGCCCTCCTGCCCTAGTTATGCTACTGTGGACTACTCATGTAATAGGATTAAACTATATTATCCCTGTCCAAACAAAAACATAGATCTCCAAAAATTAACTGTACAGGAGAAGGCAAAGCCGTTTTTAACTTTTAAAGTTAATGTAAAGAGATTTTCTTCCAAGTGATTTTGGAGGATCTCTGCTGGTCTGTTCATCATAAAATTTTCAAACAAGAACAGTTGCCAGGTTCAGAATTTTTGGACAGCAACAATATGTTGCCCTGGAGAAGAGCATCTGGCAAATATATAACTTTCACTAATGTGTGGCTGTTAAATTGAGCAGTAATAGATGGGCTACAGTCAGTAATTGTAAAACTAAAGTGCACTTAAATGGTTGGTGCACCATACATTCACAGTACACATTCACATTCTGGTACACCTACCATATAGGTGCACTTTAGGTTTAATAAAGTGGTCAACAGTGACAAAAACATTGGTTGAACATAAAAACAAAAGATTAACTAGGTCTACAACAAAATGTCAAAACATGTAATATAAATGATATAAATTTGAAATAGTGATTGAAACCTTCACTTTTCTGTGCTGGTTAGTGCGGACACATTTAAACAGTTTGACCATCAGCAAATCAACAGTGAAAATGTCACCCATGCAGAACTATTTCATGTTTTCCAATTAATAGACTTTAATGGACCAAGAATCAAGAAGTAAACACCTCATAAACACCTCAAAACACCTCACCACAGATTTGATACCACTAAAAAACACAACTTCCCATTCAATATATAGATTTTCATAGTGATATATAGCACATTCTATAAAATTTCATAAAATAATATATCAATATAAAATAAGAGAGAGAGAGAGAGAGAGAGAGATGGTTAAATAAGAAACAGAAAAATTGTGAGTAAGTGAGAGGTGGGGCCCCCCCAGTGTCAACCTGTCTGAGTCAGTGTGCTGGCTGGCAGAGCTGTCTGCTGAATATGTGAACACAGCTCATCTGTAAGAGAGCAGGTCCAGTGCAGAGGAATTCCCAGGAGACTAGCCTCCATATGAACGAGCTGCACCTGGGAAGAGTCTCAGTCTAAAATATTCTCTCTCTCTCTCTCCCCCCCCCACGCTTTGGCTTTCTTTGCAAAGGGCCCAGCCACTTAACATTCAGCCACACACACTCCACAACTAACAACAGGATGGATCTGTCAGGCATGCAGCAGGTGGAGGACATGGCTGTGGGCAGCCTAGCTCTATAGCCCAACATATCTCTGTTGGTTCTTGTTGCCAGTTTAGAAGAATGTGATATTGAAGAAATAATAGAACCACAATCACACCCTGTTAATGTTTTTCCTCTCACAATCATAATGATTTACAGACATGATGATGGTCAATTTGGCTGCTTCGTCAGTGAATGTGATTTTAGTTAAGAATTATTGTAGCAAAAAATAAATAAGTTGCTGCAACAAAATAAAGAAACTAGTTATAACATGAAATGAATGCTCCTGAGTAAGTCTTGATGAATAATTGACTATACTTTAATCATTTCTGTCCCACTGCACTGTTATGTATGTGACAGTGAATAAAGCAGTAGAGGTAGTATAATACCACTTTTGCTTTTTCAGTACTGTTACTATTACTGAAACCTTTAGTCTCAGCTCATGAAGATACCCATCATTTTTTTTCTTTAAAATGCTAAGCTGAATGATAATAAGCTATTTTAATTGAAGTGCTTCACTTAAAGTACCATGCTCAAACTGCTCAGACACTCTGCTGCCCTACAGCAAGAAGCAAGAAGCATTTAGAAACAGAAATATCATTTACAGTGCAAATGTAAGTGGAATTAGTCTATTTAAAATGAAGGAATTATTATTATACATTAATTTTACTAGTTGTACAATCCTGTATAACAGTTAGCTACTTCATATGTTAATGTCTTCATGCGGCTGCTGTTGTGGTCACACTTTCTCCTTATTTTTGCTTTACATTATGCAGTGCTACATGCAGTTCTTTAGCAATTCCGGCCAGATTTTTTACAAGATCTTATCAGAGCTGTGCATCTTATTCAGTATTTTCAGAATCAGATCTGTCTCTATAAAGTAATAAATGATGAGTAAAAAAAAACTTTAAAAATATGGGTTTTTAAGTATGTTTTACTTATTCCTGTTTTCATTTCCATTGAGAATAAAACAATGTAAAACAGTCCTGGTGGTGCCAGTGCACATAAATAGAAATACAACAGTACACAAAAAACTAATGGGGGAAAAAAAAATAGTTTGTGTACTGATGATGTTTTGTACACTCTAGAAAATCTAACTTAATTTTGACCTATTTGACTTTAGTTTTTTTATTATTATTATTATTAATTGAACAATACCTGAAAATATGGGGGTACAATGTTTATTTTAGTTCATCTACTTTGTTTAAAAAAAAACAACTTTATATATCCAAGGTTTTACTTATATATCCAAGGTTTAACTTAAATGTATTAGTGTGTGACCTAAAATTTTGAGTTCATTTAACATCAAATAGTGCATTGTTATATAGATTTATTATCTGATGCTCAGTGAACTTTAACTGCAGTTTAAATGAGCAACAAATTAACAAAAAAAACATTTATTTTACAATGTATTAAACATTTTTGGACACTTCTGCATGTTTAGGGGGCTCCTATAAGATTACCCATCTCACCTCTTGCTAGAGGAGATTGTGGGTTCAAACCCTGGTAATGGCACAGCTGTTCTATGCTAGGAGCCCAGAAATGCCCTGGTGGAATCATGTGATGGAAAGAGTCCCACCTGTTAGGGAAACTGAATGAAAAATTAAAAATATCTATATTGTATATGTCCCTGCAATGGACTGGTGACGTGTCCAGGGTGTACCCTGCCTTCCACCCAATGACCACTGGGATAGGCTCCAGCTCTCCCCGTGACCCAGAAGGATAAGTGGTTTAGAAAGTACTTGTGTATGTTCTAAATGGTTTACTTAACTGAGAGGCAGTACTAACAAATGGTAGATCTTTTGAACTGTAGTGCCCTTAGGTTAAGTTAACTCCAAAGATGCATACTATATCATCAGACATATAATTTGCTGCATTTCATTTTTTTCCTCATAATTTCTTCCTTTGTACAGTATTTATAGGATATATGTGGTCATTGCATGAAGAAAGGCTCTGTGTATGTATAATTTGACCTTGGAATCTCCAGCAGGGATTCTATTGAACTGTTTTTTGTGCTTGAATGGAAAAAAGTGTCTTGAGAGAGGGGGAAAGAGGGAGAAAAACATCAAGGCATCAAGGTTTTTGAGAGCTGCCTCCAATGCTCCCACTGAGATGAATAAACCAACCTACAATACAAATCTATTAATAAACCAGACCAGCATCCTGGGGCTTTGAATGCACTCTTCAATTTTAAACAGTAAATTACTGCTGATCCCTGCAGGGCACTTGCTTTGTGTTTAAGCTTCTATATACTTGTCACGATTGACTCCTCCCACTCCATGTGCCTTTTTATTTTGGTTTGTCCATGTGCGTTTGTTTTGGTTTTGTACCTCCGCCCTGATTGCTCTCACCTGACCCTCATTTTCCCTGTGTATTTAAGCCCTGTGTTTGCCCCTTGTGTTCACCAGTCTTTGTATTGGTCTATGTTTGTTTGCTTGAGTCTGTTTATAGTTTGTTTGTCATGTCTGACCCACGATCTGTCCGTATTGGCTCATTGACCGTGGACTGTTTCAACCACGACCCTGGATTTGCCCCATATAAATCTTGCTTATCTAAGCACATGCGTCCGCCTCCTCGCTCTGCATTACAATACTCATCAATACTGAATGCAATGTAATTATTTCCTTTTTAATTTGGTTATTTTTAAGGATATATGGAAGATGTTCCATAAAACACTCTCATCTATGATAAAAAAGCAATTGAAATGTAGCTTAGCTTGTGCAGAGTCGATTACATCATATCTACTTAATTTAATGGTTTAGATGTAAACAAAGTCATTCAGAGTGGTTGCTCCATTAAATGCTCCTCTCTAGAGAAACTTTCCAAGTCATAATTGTTCAAAATAGTGTTGATAGAAACCAGAGTTTGAAGAATGTAGCTTCTTACATCAAAAGGTTATGAATGTGCTGCCTGATGTCGAGACATTGCTTTATAAGAGTTGTGAGATTAAGGTTTTGGCTAAAAATACATTAAAAAAAAAAACATTCAATGGAGAGTACATTGTACTTTTTTCAGTTTTACCACTATTTTACCATTGTTTATGCTACATATGACATCTAAAAAGACACATTTGCTTATGGTTTTAGATAGTAAATATAAAGGCTGTATCTGCCACCACCAATATGAAATGTCAGACTAAGCCTTTGTAAAATAAACCATTTCACATCAAGACACTCTGAATGCCTTTTTTGCATGTCGGCCATTGAATTATGCAAAAATTTTGAAAAAGTGATAGAATTTTCCATGTTATAATATGATAAACCATTTTTCAATATTATGAGGTCTACTTAGGACAAATTTATTATAGGTATTTTGGCCATAATTTATTTTTACAAGTCCATTTTCAAACCTCTCTCTATCCTTTACAATTAAACAGAGATTTTCTTACTGTGCCTTTTATGAACTGACTTTTGTAAATCACCTCTGTTCTGATTGGCTGTCCTGTACTGCTCCTCTTTCAAAAACCAATCCAGGCTGAAACACACCCTATACCTTTAGCATTAATGGGCGGGGCCTAAACGACTGTAAGATAATATGTGCGGTGACAGATACATGTGACATCATAAAAACAATAACCTTAAAATGTGCTGTTTGGCAGCTTAGTTTCTGTATTTTTCCGTAATATTCCGTAATATTTATTGAGGCATGATCCATGCTTCAGTATGTTTACATACTGTCTCTGAAAAGTGAGGAAATCTCTTTTTGAACTAGACTAAACATCATCCTTGTTTGTAGTTTGTATGTCTCACATACACAAACAAGCAATGAAAAATGTATTACACACTATTTATAGTGGATGTGTATAGCTGTACATTTGATCTACACTGCTTTGCGCATAAATCAGTTCTGTGCCAGGGTTTTACTGTGGTACAGCAGTTCAGCTGAGTGTGGGCCAGATCAACTTCCCAGTGGTCTTTCTCGTTAGCATTTTGTGTAGCATAATGAGTGACGCTTAAATATCCATGAGTGTTTCTGAGCACCAGTGATGGACAGAACAAAAAGCGAGAAAGAGCTTTCTGAATCAGCCATGCGTAAGCAGGAGAAAAAGAGAGAGAGGGATAGAAAGAAGGATGCACGCAGTCAGACACACAGAAAGAGGAACAGAGCTGTTTTGTGACAGACACAAAAATAGGAGGGAGACTGAGAGAAAGCTGTTCAATGGCTGAGACACAAAGCAGAGGCAGGAAAAGACAGCACTGGGGTATGCTTACGAGCACGCCAACACATCCATTCATCTCACGCAGGAGTACAAGCTGTAGGCAAGAAATGAAATCAGCTTCTTTTGGGTAACAAAGGTGCTTTCAGAATGTTTCATGTGAAAGCAAGCAAAGCAAGAGATATTAAGGATTTCCAAAATAATATGCTGCATTTCAATAAAATGTTCATGGCAATATTAAAGTGTTGTTGTTCTCCTTCCTTTGCTTATATCTTATCCCTTTGCCCCTCTTCTCCACCCTCTTTCTCAGATCGAGTCACCACTGTGAAGACTGATATCTATGTCACCAGTTTTGGGCCTGTGTCAGACACGGATATGGTGAGTTTCAACTGTTTTCACACATTAGATACGCAGGGATTAGAAGAAATATTGGATGAGCAGATGTGTCATTATGGTCATAAGAAAATCTTATATCTCAAAAATATTAACTTAGGAAAAGAAAAAGAAAAATTCAACATCTATTAATGTAGCTTTGTACACAGTTTATTGGTCTGTCCTCAATGAAATGTTCACGCAATGTAAAGAGCAGCTGGTGTCTTTGTCTTTAAGTGGTGTTATAAAATATGCTGTGATGAGATTGTCTTATACTAGCAACAATATGAGAGATCGTTAGCACAATTGTTTATGCCACCCTCCCACTTTTTATCCCACCCTCCCGCTATGTTTTTGTAGGGGACAGGAGTAAATTGATAGTGGCCCATGGTGGTACCACCATGCTCAGGGTGCGAGAAGGGGAATGAAAAGCAGTAGCACCTGACTGTGCTTGTGCCACTATGAATTAGATTCTCTCCATCCGATAAGGCTGAGGAAGTGGTGCTATGACTCAGAGATCTGTGAGCACAGCTGTCTCCATTATCAATTCAAATAGCGACCGAGGGAGAGGAAGGAGCTTTTTAATGCAGGTTTTAATCAACGGAGTGTCTAAGCATGGAACTATGCACAGTATGGGGCGCATGCTGGAAACAAAGTTAATCATATAGATGACAGGATCCAGAGGTGTAGTCTGAAGTTGTGGGTGAACAGCTGTTAACAAAACTTTTCAAACTCTTTTTCTAAGGTAGAAAATGGCCTTTCCTAAGTCCTGTCTCCTTGGACCTTGCATGTCAACTAGTTTTTATTGGCAACAGCAAACAATTCACTCATATGCCAGATAATTTTAGAGTCTTACTGTTTGGTTAGTCCCCAGTAGATTTCCCATAGATGTTCCATAGATTTACAAAGGCTCTGTTACTGTCACCTGTGTTAGGGTCAGGGTTAGGATTAGCACTAGGGGTAAGATTAGAGTTAAGTAAGTAAGTAATACTTTTTTTGATCCCACAACCGGGGAAATTCCACCTCCGCATTTAACCCATCCGTGAAATGAAACACCCCATACACACTAGTAAACACACACACTAGGGGGCAGTGAGCACACTTGCCCGCAGCGGTGAGCCTATCCACGGCGCCCGGGGGGTTAGGTGTCTTGCTCAAGGACACCTCAGTCATGGACTGTCGGCCCTAGGGATCGAACCGGCAACTTTCCGGTCACAGGGCCAGCTCCCTAATCTCCAGCCCACGACTGCCCCCGATGTAGGGGTAAGATTAGAGTTAAGATTAGAGTTAGGTCAAGATTCAGTTTAGGGTAGATGAAGGTAAATTTAATCGATAATTTAATAGATACAACCCCAATTCCAATGAAGTTGGGATGTTGTGTAAAACATAAATAAAAAACAGAATACGATGATTTTCAAATCCTTGTCAACCTATATTCAATTGAATACACTACAAAGACAAGATATTTAATGTTCAAACGGATAAACTTCGTTGTTTTTTGCAAATATTTACTCATTTTGAATTTGATGCCTGCAACACATTCCAAAGAAGTTGGGACAGGGGCGTGTTTACCACTGTGTTACATCACCTTTCCTTTTAATAACACTCAATAAGCGTTTGGGAACTGAGGACACTAATTGTTGAAGCTTTGTTGGTGGAATTCGTTTAAACTGAGGGACTGACAAATTCTTTTTTTCTTAACTAGAACAGGGCTGGCCAACTAGCTAACAGGCTAAACTATAGCAAACTCCATCATTAATATCACAGGCTTGAATTAAAGTAACTTATGCTATGTTTTACTGTAACATGGCAACATAAAAGACTAAAGAATGTCACTTGAATGTTTCACATGCTTCAAATGTCAATTTTTCAGTCAGATCTGCCTTAACTAGCATCAAACCCAGGCTGAATTTCAAACACCTCTGTCCTCACTAAATATTGTGTAGTTAACTTTGAAATTCTTGCTACTTGGTCTTAAATAAGACCAAAATTTACAGTTATCTATCTATCTATCTATCTATCTATCTATCTATCTATCTATCTATCTATCTATCTATCTATCTATCTATCTATCTGTCTATCATTATGGAATCATATCATTAGGAAATTTTATGCTTGTTAGCCTTTTGAGATTCAGCAGTTCATAAGGAAGCGGAATTGGATTGGTGGTTAATACGGCTTAAATAAGACCAAAATTTACGTAATGCGTTAATGGGTTTTGGTAAACAACACTATATTGTCATATGTTCATTATTATATGGCAAAAAGTTCAAAGATCCATGAAATGACCGCAGTATACAGTGATGAGCGATTAAATGTTCTTGTCCCTTAGCAATCCATGGTTGCTTGGCAATTACAACATAAAGGAACTGCGTTTCTTGATGGAATACTTGTTTATGCTGAAAATTATTAATAATAGCCAAAATTATTCACTGAAAATGATGTATTTTATTTTATGTTGCTGTTTATAAAAGCAATAAACCACTTGAGGCTGTGTGTTTGTTCAACTGCCAGTTCTTCATCTGGTTGTATTTTATGTGAACGCATTTCAACAAAGTCTTTGGCTTTTTCAAGCAGTGATTATGATGCCATGTTCATATGTCCTTTTAAGTTCTGCATTTTTTTGTAAGTTTATGCCAACATTCCCATTCTTGTCATGGTCGTCAGATTAATTGGACTATAGTGTCCACAGCAAACTGCATGACCTCCCAGAAACAGTTCAGAGACATTTAATGAGACATAAAATGATGAGTAGTAAGCACACATTCCTTAACTTAGCTAAAACAGTAATCAGTGACACTTACCTTTCCCCATTATTTTAGCCATAATCTATTCAAAAGGGGCCGTCCCCAAACCGTTCCCACAAAGTTGGGAGCATGAAATTGTCCAAGATCTCTTGGTTTGCTGAAGCATTAAGAGTTCCTTTCACTGGAACTAAGGGGCCGAGTCCAACTCCTGAAAAACCCCACACCATAATCACCCTCCACCAAACTTTACTTTGGCACAATGCAGTCAGACAAGTACTGTTCTGCTGGCAACCGCCAAACCCAGACTCGTCCGTCAGATTGCCAGATGGAGAAGCGTGATTCATCACTCCAGAGAACATGTCTCCACTGCTCTAGAGTCCAGCGGCGGCACTTTACACCATTGCATTCGACACTGCATTGGTGGTGTAAGCCTTGGATGCAGCTGCTCTGCTCTGTTCTTGATCTAATCTGAAGGCCAAATGAAGTTTGGAGGTCTGTAGCGATTGACTCCGCAGAAAGTTGGCGACCTCTGCTCACTATGCGCCTCACCATCCGCTGACCCCGCTCTGTCATTTTACATGGCCTACCACTTTGTGGCTGAGTTGCTGTCATTTGCAATTGCTTCCCTTTTGTTATAATACCACTGACAGTTAACTGTGGCATATTTAATAGCGAGGGAATTTCACGATTGGACACAGGTGGCATCCTGTCTCAGATCTTATCTTCGATTTAGTGACACAACGACAGTGAATATGATGTCATATCTCTCTCTCTCTCTTGCGCTATCTCTATCTATCTATCTATCTATCTATCTATCTATCTATCTATCTATCTATTTATCATTATGGAATCATATCATTAGGAAATTTTATGCTTGTTAGGTTTAGTAGAAAATAAATATCCTTGAAAATAAGCTAAGAAAAGTGAACAAATCATGAATTGACATGAGAACTGTGTACCAAAATAAAGCAAAATATATCATGTTAATATTCTGGAGCAGTTCAGCAATGTGGCTTGTTATTTGAGGATGACTGAATAGAGTGGCTGTGAGATTTTCTCCTGAGACTGTGTGTGTGTGTGTGTGTGTGTGTGTGTGTGTGTGTGTGTGTGTGTGTGTGTGTGAGTGTGTGTGTCTACGTGTGTTGTGTGCATGATCTCTTGCCGGTCTCTCTCTGCTGGAGCTCCTCAGAATCGTCCTTCTGTCGCTTAAAGATTAAACTCAAAAACTGCTCCTGCTGTTTCAAAGAGCACAGAGTCGTAACCCAGCAGGATACATTCTTTCTTTCTTTCTTTCTTCTTTCTTACACTCTCTATCCATAGTACTTGCTAAGGCTGGACAGCATAGTATGGCAAATTATAGTTCAACATTTTTCAACCTTTTGCAATGTATACTATATGACCAAAAGTAAGTGAACACCTGACTGACAACCCATTTCAAAAAAAGTGGGTCATAATATGGTGTTGCCCCCCTCTTTGCAGCTGTAAAAAGCTCCTTTTGTTCAGGGACAGTTTTCCACAGGATTTTGGAGTGTGTCTGTGGGAATATGTGCCCATTCAGTCAAAGAGCATTTGTGATGTCAGGCACTGATCTTTGCGTGGGAAGGCCTGGGTCCCAGTTGATGTTACAATGGATCCCAAAGGTGTTCAGTAGGATTGAGGTCAGCGCTCTGTGCAGGCTACTCCACATCAAACTTAAAAACCATATCTTTGTGGACAATTGTGTTGTGCACATGTGTACAGTCATGCTGGAGCAGGAAAGGGCTTTCCCCGAAATGTGTCCACAAAGGTAGAAGCATATAATTGCCTAGAATGTTTTTGCATGCTGCAGCATTAACATTACCCTCCACTGGAACTAAGGAGCCGAAAGCCTGAGAAACAGCCCCAGACCATTATCCCTTCCCCACTTAACTGTTCTTAACGTGCTTCAGAGTGGTGATGTTCTTCCAGGGAGGTGACGTGCTTCCAGCGTTGATGTGCTTACACCATTCCAGCTGACACTTGGCATTGCACATAGTAATCTTAGGCTTCTGTGCAGCTGCTCAGCCATGGCAAATCATTGTAAGCAGCTCTTCATACACAGTTCTTGTGCTGATGTTGCTTCCAGAAGCAGTTTGGAATTCTGTAGTGAGTGATGCAACTGATTTTTATACATTTGCACACTGCTCGGCAGCCTTGCTCTATGAATTTGCATGGTCTACTGCTTCGTAGCAGAGTTTTTGCTTTTAGACACTTCCAATTCAAAATAATACCACTTACAGTTGACTAGGGAAGATCTATCGGGTAAAAATTTCATGAACTGACTTGTGGCAAATGTGGCGTCCTTTGACAGTTCTTCAGTATGACCCATTCTATGGCCAGTGTTTGTCTACAGAGATTACATTGCTGTAAAAAGTAATAATGATATGCAGTCATATTTCTTTGAATCACTCATACAAAAACATAATATAGTGACAAGCTATTCTATTTGTATACTGCAATAGACCGATAACATAAAACGGTGTATTTCAATTTTCATTGCGCCATTTGTACTGGTTGCACTCAGTCCTCATATTGCAAGGGATGCTGCATCTTTTTCCGAACATTTACATAATTATCAGATACTCTAATCCAGAATGACTTAGTACAATATTTGCCTATTTAAATTCCTAAGAGTCTTGCCCAAGGACTATTATTGGTACAACAAACCTGCAGTCCTCCATGTGCAGCAGATGATATTTTTCACTATGCTATGCATTGTCACCTGAATCAGGATTTGCTGATGAAGTTTAACACATTCTAATACTTGTGTCCCCTCTTTGATTTACAAGTAGGGCTGCACAGTATATTGTTTGTGGATAGGTATCATGACATTGAGCCTTCGTGGTTCTAAAAAGCCACAATATACAAATAAGAGCGCTAAACAATTGTAGTGTTTTTTTACTGTGTGCATTGAGCATTGACAGTTCTCAGAGAGTGTCCTGTGGGTGTTTTGATGAATCAAGTCATTCATTCAACCCAACAAACAGAAGAGATTTTTGGTCTGAATGATGCAGGTATTCTTTTATAACCGTGCAAACTCACACCACTCATTCATTTCATTTTCAGTCAACACAATCATTATGTAAATATTGTTGAGCATTGTTGTTGATGAAAACAGGACTTGTGTACCCTGCTTGGAACAGGGTTACCGGGGCCCCACCCTGGAGCCAGGCCTGGGGGAGGGGCTCGCCAGCAAGCGTCTGGTGGCCGGGCATTTACTCATGGTGCCCGGCCTTGCCCAGCCCGAAGGAGTTACATGGGTCCCCCCTCCCATCGACCCACCACTAATGGGAGGGGCAGTAGTATGGGTTCGGTGCTTTGTGGATCGGGCAGTGTCCGAAGGCGTGGGCCTTGGCGTTCTGATCCTTGGTTGCTGAAACTGGCTTTTGGAACTTGGAACGTTACCTCACTGGCGGGGAAGGAGCCTGAGTTGGTGCACGAGGTTGAGAGATACCGGCTAGATATAGTGGGGCTTACCTCAACACACAGCTTGGGCTCTGGGTCCAGTCTCCTTGAGAGGGGCTGGACTTTATTCTTTTCTGGAGTTGCCCATGGTGAGAGGCAGTGGGCATGTGCTTTCTCATAGCCCCTGGACTCGGTGCCTGTATGTTGGGGTTTTCTCTGGTGGACGAGAGGGTAGCTTCCCTACGCCTTTGGGTTGGGGAACGGGTCCTGACCTGCTGTCTGTGCTTATGCACCGAACAGCAGTTCAAAGTACCCAGCCTTCTTATAGTCCTTGGGAAGGGTGCTTGAAAGTGCTCCTCCTGGAGACTCTATTGTCCTACTGGGGGACTTTAACGCTCACGTGGGCAATGACAGTGAGACCTAGAGGGGTGTGATTGGGACGAATGGCCTCTCTGATCTGAACCCAAGTGGTGTTCAGTTTTTGGACTTCTGTGCAAACCACAGTTTGTCCATCACGAACACCATGTTTGATCACAAGGATGTCCATAAGTGCACATGGCACCAGGACACCCTAGGCCACAGTTCAATGATGGACTTTGTAGTTGTGTCATCGGACTTGCGGCCATGTGTTTTGGACACTCGGGTAAAGAGAAGAGCTGAGCTGTCAACTAATCACCACCTGGTGGTGAGTTGGATCAGGTGGTGGGGGAAGATGCCGGTCAGACCAGGCAAGCCCAAACGTATAGTGAGGGTTTGCTGGGAACGTCTGGCAGAAGAACCTGTCGGTTTGATCTTCAACTCACACCTCCATCAGAACTTTGACCAGATATCGGTGGGAGGTGGGGGACATTGACAGTAGCACTGTATATAGTGGAGATGGTGTGCTGCTGACTTCGACTGAAGACGTCATTGGGCGGTGAAAGGAATACTTTGAGGACCTTCTCAATCCCACCGACACGTTCTCCAGTGAGGAGGCAGAGTCTGGGGACATGAGAATAGGCTTGTCCATTACTAAGACCGAAGTCGCTAAGGTAGTTAAAAAGCTCCTTGGTGGCAAGGCTCCAGGGTTGGATGAGATCCGCCCTGAGTTTCTCAAGGCTCTGGATGTTGTGGGGCCGTCTTGGCTGACACACCTTTTCAACATTGCGTGGACATCGGGGGCGGTGCCACTGGATTGGCAGACTGGGGTGGTGACTCTTTTTAAAAAAGGGGACCGGAGGGTGTGTTCCAACTACAGGGGAATCACACTCCTCAGCCTCCCTGGTAAAGTCTATGCAGGGGTACTGGAGAAGAGAGTCCAGCTTATAGTCGAACCCCTATCCAGGAGGAGCAGTGCGGGTTCTGCCCTTGTCGTGGAACACTGGACCAACTCTTCACCCTCACCAGGATCCTGGAGGGTTCATGGGAGTTTGCCCAACCAGTCCACATGTGCTTTGTGGATCTGTAGAAGGCATTCGACTGTGTTCCCCGGGGTATTCTGTGGGAGGTGCTTCGGGAGTATGGGGTACATGGCTCTTTGCTACAAGCCATTCAGGCCCTGTACAAACACAACTGGAGTTTGGTTTGCATAGCCGGCAGTAAGTCAGACTCGTTCCCAGTGAGAGTTGGACTCCGTCAGGGCTGCCCTTTGTCACCGATTCTATTAATAATTTTTATGGATAGAATTTCTAGGCGCAGTCAGGGGATGGAGGGTGTCCAGTTTGATGACCTCAGGGTCACATCGCTGCTGTTTGCAGATGATGTGGTCCTTTTGGGGACATCAGGCCGCGAACTTCAGCTTTCGCTGGATCGGTCAGCAGCCAAGTGTGAAGCGGCTGGGATGAGAATCAGTACCTCTAAATCCGAGACCATGGTTCTCAGGCGGAAAAGGGCGGAGAGCCCTCTCTGGGTCGGGGATAGGCTCTTGCCGCAAGTGGAGGAGTTCAAGTATCTCGGGGTCTTGTTCACGAGTGATGGTACAAGGGAGCGGGAGATTGACAGGCGGATTGGTGCTGGGTTAGCAGTGATGCGGGCTCCTTACTGGTCTGTTGTGGTAAAGAAAGAGCTGAGCCATAAGGCAAGGCTCTTGATTTACCGGTCGATCTACGTTCCCATCCTCACCTATGGTCATGAGCTTTGGGTAATGACCGAAAGAATAAGATCACGAATACAAGCGGCCGAAATGAGTTTCCTCCGCAGGGTGTCTGGACTCTCCCTTAGAGATAGGGTGAGAAGTTCGGTCATCCGGGAGGGACTCGGAGTAGAGCCGCTGCATCTTCACGTCGAGAGGAGCCAGCTGAGGTGGTTCGGGCATCTGGTTAGGATGCCTCCTGGACGCCTCCCTCGGGAGGTGTCACAGGCAAGTCCACCTGGGAGGAGACCCCAGGGAAGACCCAGGACACACTGGCGTGACTATATCGCCCAGCTGGCCTGGGAGTGCCTCGGAAAGTGGCTGGGGAAAGGGAGGTCTGGGCCTCATTGCTTAGGATGCTGCCCCCGCGGCCCGAACCCCGGAGAAGCGGAAGATAATGGATGGATGGATGTTGAGCATCAACAAAAAAAGCTAAAAATATTTGTTGATTTGCACACAAGCATCAAATAATGTTAGTTTTCTAGGATCTTCTGTGTTTACATTTTTTTTATTATTAAAGCTTCCATTCTGCAGACAAAAGAAATCTCCAGGGATAATTTTCCATACATCAAAATTCAATTTTAGTAGTTGGTTGCATTTTCGGCCTCTAACGATCCAAATAATGCCAATTACAAATCAGTTGAGGTTCTAGTTCAATGTTCAATGTTCTAGTTCAAATCTATGTCTTATTCTTTTTCTTTAGGCAATCTCTTTTTTGTCAGTAATGTCTTCTTGATGAGTACACATCCTTTCAGAGTCCTTTTGCCATTTTACATGCGCATGAGAAACAAAACCGCAAGGCAGCTAAGGTTTGCTTGAGTCTTTTCTTGTGTGAGTGTCTCTTTGAAGGGGAACATAATGTTAGTAACTCCTCTGGAATCAGATTTCATTGGACGGATACAGCCAGCATTAAGTTTGGAAGGATGGAAAAGTACAAGTGGCAGTAAAATGCACAAAAGTAAAGAATGTACAAATTAAATAACAATACATTTGATATGCTTATATTTTAGGCTGTTTTTTGTTAAACAAATTGTGGCTAGAAGGAGCAAATCACTTTAGGTAAATGTTATTTATTAAACAGAGCAGCAGTGGAGAACTACCACCCAGGGCTAACGGAATGACTGGGATAGCAAACAGGTAACCTCTAACCATACTGGGCAGTTGATACTGACTCTACACAAACAATCCCATAGCCCAGCACAGAATGACAAATAACGCATTGGCACTAATAACATTCATAAGAACAACTTATTTATAGTTTAAAGACTCTCTTGCTCTCAATAGCCTTTGAGCATGGCCCCTCTGTATGGCCATGCCTCCTGCATTATCCAGTAGCGGGCACAAAAATGTGCTTTTGACTGAAAATTGCAGCATTTTGTCCAAATCATGTGACCTTAATTGTCTTGATCTTCAGGAAAAATCACTCTAATATTTGCATTGTTGCCTAATTTTTCACTCTTGCTGCTATCCTTCTGTCACACATCAGGCCTGACACCCGTTTCCACCCACTCCATCCTGCCTGCACCCTCTTCTTCACCTCTTTTCTACACTGTCCATTGCTCTGGATGGTTGACCCAAGATATTTGAAGTCATCCACCTTTACGACCTCTACTCCTTGCATCTTCACCTTTCCACCTGCCTCCCTCTCATTCACACACATGTATTCCGTCTCGTCTCTACTGACCTTCATTCCTCTCCTCTCCAGTGCAAACCTCCACCTCTCCAGATTCTCTTCTACCTGCTCTCTACTCTCACCACAGATTACAATGTCATCTGCAAACATCATGGTCCATGGAGCCTCCTGCCTGACCTCATCTGTCAACCTTTCCATCACCATTGCAAACAAGAAGGGGCTCAAAGCTGATCCCTGATGTAACCCTACCTTCACCTTGAAACCATTTGTCACTCCAACTGCACACCTCACCTCTGTCTCACTATCCTCATACATGTCCTGCACCACCCTAACATACTTTTCAGCTACACCTGACTTCCTCATACAGTACCACAGTTCCTCTCTTGGCACCCTATCATATGCCTTCTCTAGATCTACAAAGACACAATGTAGCTCCTTCTGACCTTCTCTGTACGTCTCTACCAACACTCTCAATGCAAACATTGCATCTGTGGTGCTCTTTCTGGGCATGAAACCAAACTGCTGCTCACTGATCTGAACCTCTCACCTTAGCCTTGCTTCAACAACTCTTTCCCATACCTTCATGGTGTGGCTCATCAACTTTATGTCTCTGTAGTTACTGCAGCTCTGCACATCACCCTTGTTCTTAAAAATGGGGACCAGTACACTACTTCTCCACTCATCAGGCATCCTCTCACTCTCCAGGATTTTGTTAAACAACCTGGTTAAAAAGTCCACTGCCTTCTCTCCTAAACATCTCCATACCTCCACAGGCATGTCATCTGGACCAACTGCCTTTCCATTCTTCATCCTTTTTAAAGCTGCCCTCACTTCCACCTTACTAATTCTCTGCACTTCCTGATCCACTATCTCTCCCCCCGTCGTCCTCCTCTCTCTCTCGTTTTCCTCATTCATTAGTTCTTCAAAATACTCCTTCCATCTACTCAACACTCTCTGTTCACTCACTAGTACATTTCCCTCTCTATCCTTTATCAGCCTAACCTGCTGTACATCCTTTCCAGCTCTATCTCTCTGTTTATCCAAGCGATACAGGTCCTTTACTCCTTCTTTACTGTCCAGCCTCTCATCCAGCTCATCATAGGCCTGAGCCTTTGCATTTGCCACCATTCTTTTTGCTATGCGACTAGTCTCACAGTACTCCTGCCTACTTCCTTCATCTCTCTGGTTATCCCACTTTTTCTTAGCTGCCTTCTTCTTCTGAATACTCTCCTGGACTCCCTCATTCCACCACCAACTTTCCTTGTCTTCTTTCCTCTGACCAGACGAAACACCCAAAACATTCTTGCCAGTTTCTCTCATCACCTTAGCTGTAGTTTCCCAGTCCTCAGGTAGCTCCTCACTGCCCCCAAGGGCCTGTTGCAATTTTTCCCTGAACTGCCTGCAACCATCCTCCTCCTTCAGCTTCCACCATCTAATCTTTGGCTCTGTCTTCACTCTCTTCCTCTTCTTTGTTTCTAATCTCATTCTACAGACAACCACCCTATGCTGCCTTGCTACACTTTCCCCTGCTACCACTTTACAATCTCCAATCTCCTTTAGGTGGCATCTCCTGCTAAGGATATAATCCACCTGTGTGCACCTCCCTCTACTCTTGTATGTCACCCTGTGTTCTTCCCTCTTCTGAAAATACGTGTTCACCACAGCCATTTCCATTCTCTTTGCAAATTCTACAACCATCTGACCTGCCGCATTTCTGTCTTTCACACCATACATACCCAGCACCTCTTCATTCCCTCTGTTCCCTTCACCTACATGTCCACTGAAGTCTGCACCAATCACTAATCTTTCCTCTCTAGGGACACCATCTACCACTTCATCCATCTTACACCAAAATTCCTCTTTCTCCTCTAACTGACAACCAACCTGTGGTGCATATGAACTGACCGCATTCACAATTACACCATCAACCTCCAACTTCAGGCTCATGATCCTGTCTGACACTCTCTTTACATCCAGAACACTTTTCCCAAGCTGTTCCTTTCCATCTGGTCTCCTGGACACACAGAATATCTACCTTCCTTCTCTCCATCATGTCTGCAAGCTCTCTGCCTTTACCAGTCATTGTCCCTATGTTCAGTAGAGTCCCTGCTCTAACCTCCACACTAACACTCTAACCTACACTTCTGCCTTTCCTTCTCTCTCGGTGCCTTCTAACCCACCTTCCTCCTCTCCTCTTTGATGGTCTTCGACCTACAGTAGTCCAATTTCCACTGGCACCCTGCTGGTCAACAGCACGGAGGCAGTCATTGTTATCCGGGCCTCGACCGATCCGGTATGGCAATCATATTTGTGATCCGCATGATAGTTTTGGCACAAGTTTTACGCCGGATGACCTTCCTGGCGCAACCCTCACCATTTATCTGGGCTTGGGACCGGCACCAGAAGTACACAAAGTACACCCCTATTGGCTGGTTTTTCAAATTTTCAAAATATGGTTGCTATCCATCCATTTTCTAAGCCGCTTCTCCGTCAGGGTTGCGGGGGGGTGCTGGAGCCTATCCCAGCAGTCTTCGGGCAGAAGGCAGGATACACCCTGGACAGGTCGCCAGTCCATCGCAGGGCAGACAAACAGACACAGACAGTTACTCATACACTCACACCTAGGGGCAATTTAGCATGTCCAATTGACCTGACTGCATGTCTTTGAACTGTGAAACCGGAGAACCCGGAGGAAACAGGGATAACATGCAAACTCCACACAGAGAGGACCCTGGTCACCCAGCTGGGGAATTGAACCCAGGTCCTCCTCGCTGTGAGGCGACAGCACTACCCACCGCGCCACCATGCCGCCCAATATGGTTGCTAATATATTATAAATATTTAATACGTCGCCCAGGCTTTCTCTGTAGTTCACAATCTTTACTCCTCCACAGGTCTCGCTCATCGGTCTCTCATCCCATTCGCTTGGTTCTGCACACTGAGCGCTGGTAAATTATTCTCTAACCAACAGCCACTATATCCTGGGATTGAAGTAGCTCAGGAGAGACGTCTGTGGACTGTTCTCCTCCTCTCATTCAGGGAATAGGCAGATAAAGCATGCATATTCCTTTGTGTGACGTTCACTGAATTTTTTTTTTCTCCTCGTTTGTGGGCTGACCCTCTCCCACAGGAGAGACACAGTCAAGCTCACACAGGCACGTCTAGGCCTTACATTGATATATTTTTCATTTTCAAAGACAAATTGTTCCATTTCTTTGCCTCCACACTGCTCCCTGGAGCTCATCTTTTCTCTCGGCCCTGCTCGCCCTCCCCTCGCTTTCTCTCTTTCTTTATTTCAAGGGTTTTGACAGTTGCCGTTTTTTTTTTTGTTTTTTTTTCCCCTTCTCCTCCTTGAAATGGATTCCCTCTCAGTCTTCTAGCTTTTTGGAGTCCCATGTAGCTTTCTACCATTAGTCACTACGAACGATAATGCCATATTTAAATCTTTTTCAGAAGTGTAGTACTTTCTCTCAGTGTGGCAGTCTCTACATTAAATGGAGCAAACAAGACAATACATCATCTGCGGTGCCTTTTAAAATATTTACCTGCAACATTAGACAACCACGTCG
This sequence comes from Pygocentrus nattereri, assembly GCF_015220715.1. Taxonomy (NCBI): domain Eukaryota; kingdom Metazoa; phylum Chordata; class Actinopteri; order Characiformes; family Serrasalmidae; genus Pygocentrus; species Pygocentrus nattereri. Next base: position 16,807,702 of record NC_051218.1, read on the forward strand.
GGAAAGAAAATGCCATAGATCATTCTGTTGGAGTAGCCTGTTATGAATTATGCATGTCTGTAAGAAATGATTTAAAGGCAGCTGTACGGGCTCTCAGAGATCATAAAGGTTGTGCTTCTATCGCCTTGCCCACAGCCACTGAGAAAATAATATTTTAATGCTTTTGAGTTGGATTATCATGTACTCAGTGTTTTATCCCCTGTTTTCAAGCAGTGTTGTCTATGGAGGTGAGATTCTGTTGTTGTCGCTAAGGACCTGAAGCTGTTAGTAAAACCTCTCAGTCTTTCTTTCTCCCCCTCTCCCTCTCCCTGCCTCTGCCCTGTGGTCATGCGAAAGCTCATCATTAGAGCTAACCCTGCAGTGAACTGTGTTTGATGTGCAGGTAAACAGCAGAGGGAAAAGATTCGTGAGGAAAGAGATTAAATGTTCATGTTGGTCAAATTGTTGCACTGTTTTTCCTGTTTTGGCTGTAGTTAAGTCAACATCTTTAAAAAGCATTGCTTTTCTTTTTTCAGATATGGAAATGTGAGCAATTGAGATTAATGAAAAGAAATGGACAACCAGGCTTCAACTAGTGGCTGTTAATGTCAGTTAGAGTGCATAGGCAATGCATGATGTTGCACTAATTAAATGAATGAATGCAGCTTTTTAATACTAATGCTTTGTGTAACAATTAGGTTCCAATTTGCATAATTAATCTCTTAAACTTTTGATTAGCCACTTTAAAATAAATTACTTGCGAGAAATATCAAACATTCCTCAGACAAGAAAAGATGAGCAATCACGATTAATGAAAACAAACAGCAATATAACTTAAGTCTCTGTTAACTTCAGTTAGGAGAGTGCTATGATGTTTTGCTAATGAAAAGGTTGATTTCAGTAAGTGCTAAAGCTTTAATAAATTGTCTCATTTTGTCATCTCCATTTTTGAGAAATGGACCAATAGAAATGCTCCCTAATCACTTGAAATAAAACCTCTTTACGTTAACTTGCATTAAATGTTAAGAATGTTTTTGTCTTCTCCTGTATAGTTACTATTTGGAGATACATGTTTTTCTCTGAACAGTGATGATTTGCATAATTCACCTCTTGAACAATTAAGTTGTCCTCTTTTAGAGAAATATCGCTGTCAGTTTGGTAATACTTCACTTGAAACCTGCTATGTAATATTGGCATAACCATGCCATGTATCATGTCACCATTACTATTAATTGTCATGACAGATGCCAAAATGTGTGATGTCATGATGGCTAACTAGAGGGCACTTAGCAGTTTGCATCTTACATAAGCTGTCATAACGTCAAACATTATGGCATCTGTCATGACAATGGCCAGTAATGTAACATGACTCTGTGATATTACTGCACAAAATGTGTTATGACATGTTCATGGTGTGGTTATGTCAATGCTATGTAGCAAGGTTCAAGTAAAGAGTTACTGCATATTTCTGAGATATAAAGTCTGAATTGATTATACCCTTCCCATCTAATAAACTTCGCGACTTCCCTATCTCCTCCTCCTTGTTTCTCAGGCCTCTTGCTGACGACCAGATTTACACACAAGCATAGGCGTAGGACAGCATGTGTGTCCAAATCATTTCATTTGGAAAACATTGAATTTGGTAATTTAGTACAGTTGCTAAATGTAATGATTAATCTCTTAACTATTAGAACATGAGGGTCAGGATAAAGCTTTTTGTTATAAATAATAAAGCCTTTAGTTAAAAAAATGGAAATGTAAGGTCTGTGATGTTGGCATTGCTTGGACCCATGTGTTAACAAGCAGGAGTATCATTACCATGTGATAAGCTGGACAGTGCTGAGAAGAAGCAGTGGTCATCTTGTTATCTTTTGTTCATGGCCCACTAGTCTGCAATCATTAGTTGTTGTCATCACTCTCCCTGTGGCCATGGTGACTGTGATAGATGATGTATCTCTGCTGGATCGGTCTAGATCCATTTAGTCAGTGTTATGTGTATGGGTTTTAGGGTGTATATGCGATACAGAGCAAGATGGCCCTCAGGCCAGGCTTTCCCAGGCCACATCCAGCCTGTGATGGATGAGAGGGGAAGCTGCAAAGCCCCTTTGGCCTGATAAATTTGCTCTACACAGGGCTTACTAATAGCCTTAGCTCCTGGTGTGGGTTTTCCAGTGGAGAGACATGAGGAAAAAGCAGGAGAGAGAGAGACTACGGGGAGATGAAGAGAGTGAATGAGAGAGAAAGGAGGAAATTAGAGTGAGAAGACAAGGGGAAAAGAACACAGGAGTATTGGCTGGAGAACTGGCAGCATTGTTTAGCCCTAGTTTTGCCCTGCCACATCTGGCCTTGCATACACCCCTATCCTCCTCACCACTGGCCCTGAGAGGCTATTGCATGCAGTGGTGAAGTCATCTGGGGACAACACTGCTCTGACTGGACTTCCAGACTAGCCTTGCACTTCCATCTCACTGAACATTATAAACACAAGCCTCACCCTTCCATCCTGTCCTGGTTTTTCACTACTAACTCAAAGGGTCCATGTGTTGAAATTAAGCTGCAAAACCAGTCTGAATTGTTTTTGTAATGTTATGAAGCCACCTATTCTGCCTACAATGGTTTAGCCTCAGCCATTCACACCTAATTTACAAGGAGCCTAGACTGCTTTTTTTTAACTACAGTACAGTGCAGATGCAGCCAATCAGCTCTGTTGTATTTGCATATATCAGTAACAAGTGTGTGTGTGTGTTTGGATGTATATATATATATATATATATATATATATATATATATATATATATATATATATATATATATATATATTGGACTGGAGCCTATCCCAGCAGTCATTGGGCGGAAGGCAGGATACACGCTGGACAGGTCGTCACTCCGTCAGTCCATTGCAGGGCAGACAGACAGACATACACAGTCACACACACACTCACACCTAGGGGCAATGTAGCATGTCCAATTGGCCTGACTGCATGTCTTTGGACTGTGGGAGGAAACCAGAGAACCCGGAGGAAACCCACACAGACGCAGGGAGAACATGCAAAACTATATATATCACAGTAAAAACAATAACCTGATCAATTCTAAGGGATAAGGTAAAAATATGTGAATCAATAAATGTTCTTATGCGTTAATTCCCAAAGATAACATCACATGCCTGTGTCATGTAAGCATATAGGAGTCTTGTTCACTGTGCAAGGAGGGATATGAACCTCTTGGCTCTTTTGTTGAACTGTTTTGACAGCCCCCTGTCAGTGGTACATAGCTGAAGCCCTAACAGTTTAGAGAGACTGAGCAGAGCAGTTAGTGGCCCATTTAATGAGGTCTAAAGTCACTCTCCCACTTAACTATCACCTACAGAACCCCTGCAAACATCAGTCCAGATGTAGCATTGACAGCTGGGTCTAAATTTACAAACCACTGTACTAAATAGTACATTTAAAAGCGATGGCATCATTGGTGGTGTACTACTTTCACATACTATTTAGCATGAATATATGTGGTTTGAGACACGTGATGTTTTTTATATGCTACTATGTTTATTGAGACATGAAACAGTGTTTCCACCCCCATTTTCACTTTTTTCCTTTAATGACAAACCAACTTTTTCACCTCATCCAAGCATAAAAACTTGGATATTTCTCTGTTTTTCTGGTCTTTTTCTTGCTCTTTCTTTTTTGTAAGTGCAGTGTATAAAAGTGTGTTCTTTCTCTTTTGTGTCTTGCCTCACTGCCCACTAATGGCTATTCATACAAAACCTTTGTCCACCAGGTCAATATGAGACATTGCAGCTAAAATTAGTCTGCCAAAGCCGTCCATGTGAAAGCAGAATGGTGTTGGAAACACTATCACACCTTAGCAAAAAACTAATAAGACTAATAAGGTTCTTAGCATTATGAGGTGAGGGAGATGAACAGAATGTGGAAACTGGAGTCTCTCTGGTGCACTAGTGTGTAATCAAATGGCCCAATGAGACATTCAAGACTGCTAGGTGGCCAGCAATTTGAAAAGATGTAGTGGTGACTTTCATAATAAGCCTGCACAATATATTGTTTGTTAATAGCAATATTTGCCTTTCCAGTATGGATATCTCAGAAGGCTACAATGTGCAAAAGAGCACTGCGTCCAGTCACAACATTTTTACTGGGTCCGTCTTGACCAATCACAGTGTCATATGAGCTTTTCTCTGGTTGTTTTGATGCATATTCATGTAATTCATGCAGTTAAGTAAATTATTTAGGTCAGGAGGCCAAGGTTTAACAATGTCACACATAATTTCACAGTAATAGAATGAATTTCTACCTTCATCAGACAAAATGCAGAGCAGCAAGCTGTAGAGCTTGGAAGCCACTGATAATAACCTTCAGCCCTGCCTCTGTTTTCTCCTTTTTAAAACAGGAGTACACAATAGACGTGTTCTTCAGACAGAGCTGGAAGGACGAGAGATTGAAATTTGTGGGACCAATGAACATCCTGCGTCTGAACAACCTGATGGCCAGCAAAATCTGGACTCCAGACACTTTCTTTCATAACGGGAAGAAATCGGTGGCACACAACATGACCATGCCAAATAAGCTACTGCGCATTCAGGATGACGGCACATTGCTGTACACTATGAGGTACTTATCGTGCTCTTCATTTTATCATTTGCTGTGGTCAACATTCACTTTTATGTTTCATTTCCAATTGGAAGTAGGCTGATGCTCTATTCTAGTGTGAGTAGCCCTCAGTCGGAAAGACCGTACAGTAGCAGTCATATGGGTTTTTCTTCATGTAAATGCAGCTTTGAAGTTAAATATATTGTAATAGAAATACAGGACAGCTGCAGCCTAACTGATAACTTGCTAACTTATTACTGAAGGCATGATTGCTCATTCCATTAACTCATCTCTTTCCCCACTGTTTCTATTTTTTCTTTGCTCTTTTAATATTTCTGTGCTGGCTGGTTTTTGTCCCATGCCACATTCTGCTTGCTATTTGCAATACCAAAGATTATTCTTTATACATGATGGACTAGCATTAATGAATTTTCCATTTTTAATTTTGGAATACACATTAGGGACCAACTTGCAAGACCAGAGGTCCTCTAAACAGTATTTTTTTTTTTATTAGGGCTACACAAGACATGGTAATCATCATTGCGAAATTGGCCTTTGCTGTACTGATGTCACAAAAGGCTACAGTATGAAAAGAATGCTGTAATCAGACATTTTCACCAATCACAATTCCAGTTTCTCTGGGTGTTTTGATGAATGAAGGTCTTCATGTAATCCAACAAAAGTAAATTGTTTTGGAAGGAAGTTGATCTTTAATCATGTTCTGATTAGTTTACTTGTGTTTTTAATATATGCAGTCATTTACAGACGTTTGAACAACCATTGAGAATTTTTTTTTATTTATTCACAGATTTTCTAAGTGAAAATAAGGTATTACAATGCAAATTATATATGGCATACAGACAATTTCACTGCACAATTTCTTCTTTTTTTTAACTTTTAAACATTTTAGGTCTTTTTTTGTAATATATTAAATTCTGCAAATGATCAGTAACTGTGCAAAAAAACAAAAACTCCAAAACCTTTGCATACAACTGTATCAAAAGTCGTATTGCAAGTTGTATAGTAATCACAATATGTAGCAATAAAATATCAATAGTAATATTGTGTTCATGTCATGCTGCTCTCTCATGCAAAAGAACTACAAATAAGTACTGTTCTGAGGGTGGTAAAATCTGAGTGACTGCTGTGTATCTGGTGTTTTCAACAGCACCTGTATGTTAACATTAAACATCCTATGAGCTTCTTAATGGAAGAGACACAACATGACCCTAGTCCCTCTTCAGTACACTTCAGTGCTCTGAAGCAGGACAGATTGAAGTAGGCGCTCTGCATCACTCCATCAGGTTTTTCTTGCTTTGTTTTTTGTTTTGTTTTCAAAATCACTTTCCCCATTACCGGAATCTCAGAGCACAACTATGTGTTGCTGCTAAAATCAATGAGAATGTGATTTAGTGGTCAAGTGCATGTGAGAAAGAGAGAGGGGGCAGGGGAGATGAGAGAGCATAGGGATGGGGGAGGGAGGCCTTTAATTACTGGTGGAAAGCAAAGGAGAAAACAGAGGAGATTACAAGAAAATTTAAAGTGCATCACTATTTTCATGTACTAATTTTCTGTGGTGTGTGTGTGTGTGTGTGTGTGTGTGTGTGTGTGTGTGTGTGTGTGTGGTGTGTGTGTCACAGGTTAACAGTACACGCAGAGTGTCCAATGCATCTTGAGGATTTTCCCATGGATTTCCACTCTTGTCCTCTTAAATTTGGCAGCTGTGAGTACTGTGGAAAGAGCTCTTCATTAATATGTCCTTATATTGCTGTCAGGAGCTGAGCTAAGACCACCATAGCAGAATAGGGCTACTGTGTGGAAGTGAACATATTAAATCAATATATGCTCATGTTCATGTACAACTTCTTTTTGCAGCTGTTAAGTACTAAAGAGGGCAGGTTACCACTGTGACCAATATAAAGGACATTGAGATCAATATACATTGCAAAAAAGTAGACTGTTGTAAGAATTTTATAAAATATAACCTATTTCTAGACGTTTTAACTTGTTTTGGATAATTATATCTTGTCACTGTCTTATTGCATTGGCAGATAGCTGGGCCCCATTTTTTCATTAAAAATAGTGGTATCCTCAAATTTGGAGGATACAAAGTAAATGCTTTGTAGATACTTACATAATCTTTTCAAAACCTTGCAACTCATTTATGTTTGTAGATCACTTCATTAAGCTACCTGACCTTTATATTGTGTGAACACAATTTCATGATGCATGGGATAGCAATGGAGAAATTGAGAAGATACTGAACCTGTCACTCTCTGATAATAACTCTCTCCGTAGATGCGTATACAATAACGGAGGTGACGTATACTTGGACTAAGAATGCTTCAAACTCAGTTGTGGTGGAAGGGGAGAGCTCCCGATTGAACCAGTATGACTTATTGGGACAGACTGTGGGCAATGAGACCATCAAATCCAGCACTGGTGAGTCACAATCCCCCAAAAACAAGTTTTGTATTGAGCACAAGATGAAATCTTTTCAAGCGCTTAAAATCCTTAAGTTTTTTGATTTTGATAAAGTCCAACTTGGTCTACTTTGATTTCTATTTATATCTTGGTATCTTTTGTCTGTGTCTGACAAGAGATGTGAGCAGAATAGATGTGCTTTCTGGCTGTCTGGACATGCTTTGTGGCTGCTGTTTGAAATGTTTTAACAGATGACTACATGTCATTTTCTCCACTGCAATATTCTTAACGGCGTCTCTGGACGCAGCTCGGTAGTGAAGCCAGAAACACATCCTCACCACCCCCCTCTACCCTGCGCATGGTGTCCTCATGCTGTAGGCTGTAGCCACATTTCTCGCCCGCTGCCATTTAGTGGTTCAGTAAAGTGAACAGAAATGGCATGAGGCAAAAAACCCTCAACAAAGACATTCCACTTCTACTGAGCGCAGAAAAGTCCCAGCACACCACCTCACCGGCATTACCAACAAGCATGGCTAGCATTCCACTGGGAAAGAACACTCTGTCTCTATCTTTCTCCTGCTTGTAGATTCTCTCCCTTTCTGGCTGTCTTTTCCTCTCTCTCCCCTCCACTTCTTTCTTCCTCACTGTCTCTGTACTGTCCCTCTTCTTTTTGAATGAGAAGAGATGAGTCGAAGGAACTGCTGTACACAACAATGAAGGAAGCACCTACACATGTCTATACCTCTCTGCCTCAGACAGTTTGTGGACTGGAAAACAGCAGCGTGACAGAGGAGTTTGAAGAAACGGTTCACTATGTACACTTCACTGTATGCAGACATGCATACAACCTAATGCAGTTTTCAAACCTCAGAAAAACAAAGCAGATTCATTCTTAGTTTCACAATAATAACTGTATAGGCTACTATAGTATAGCCACAACAAGACATTCGTCATAGCAATAGCAGTATTTTGGCATGGTAGTTCAAATGTGTTTTTGTTGTCTTTATTAGAAGAATGAATGCAAATCGTCGTAGATCAACTTTAGAAATTAAACCTTAGGGTCCACAGCTGCTTAAGCTTTTATTCCAAAGACCTCACATTTTAGGCACAGATCACAGTGTAGATCAGTACTTCTCCCTTACATCCTCTCAGTGCTCCAGAAAGCTCCCCTTGCACCATTGTTCAAAGCACATAACGCAATACATACATTTTTAAGACGTTTTACAGTACCTTATTGTATGTTTTTGCAATCAGTGTAAGGCCACACATAATGTCCTTCGAAACCTAGCTTTATCTTTAATATTTACTTGTGCTGACAACAGGATGAATTATTAAAGCCACAAATGGAATAAAATATAGCCGCTGTATGAGGGGCTATGACTACTTCTCGTTCAAATACAGGTTTTAAATGGTAAATTCTTTTGATAGATCTGTATTGACAGCAACGTTATTTCCAGCTTCTACCATGTTGAATTAATTTTTCATCAAAGCACATCTAGTGACATTTACAAACAAACACACCTCTCGCATGTTAGCCATACTGCAGACTACGCCAGTATTCATAGGGGGAATCATGGATAAGTCAATGAGGAGCGAACTACCAAAAGGAATAGCAAAGTGGAAAGCTAGTATTAATTGCTGGTACTTATTTTATATCCATCATTTTATATTACTAGTCAAATTTTGTTTTTTATTCATATTGCTCTTCTATTATTATTTTTAATATCTGGAGGATTAATATAAGGAGGATTCCTCTTTTGGGTCCTAATTCATTTCAAGGCTTCATCTTTTCTTAGGGAGTTTTCCCTTGCCGCTGTCACTCATCTGTGGCTTGAGCTTGGATCTTCTCTGAAGCTGCTTTGTGACAATCGCCATTGTAAAAAGCTCTGTATGAATAAACAAATAAGTAAATAAAGCTAGCCTTTACCTTCCCACCCTGGTTTAAAAAATATACCAGGTAGACCTAGCAATTACACACGACTAAGCTGATTAGTATAATTGGGTAATAATTGCTCTCTCACTGAGAACTGAAAACTGCATTCATGTGAACCCTGCATTCACACGAGGGAAAAGAATGGTATTGAATTACTGAAAGTAATAAAAAGCTTATTTTTTTACACTCATAAAGCTAAAACAAAGTGAACTGCTTCTTAAACAGAGTTCTATCTTCAGGGTCAAATTTGGGGACTAAAGACAAATTTGATTAATTGTGATTATCTACAAAAAAATGCAGTTTAACGTGTTTTACTATTTTAAATGTTTGACAGCCCTAGGATTTACACATTTTCTTTTTGCTGTTGTTTCACTTGGGATTTTGATTTGAAGTAAGTTAGAGAAGTTTTATTTCTTCTGGGTTCTGACAAGAGAATAATAAGAATAGATGGTGTTGCCAGTAGATATTTTGAGAACAATGAATATAAATTGTAAATTTCTGTACACAGTGAAACACCATCCCGCAACGCTGTAAGTGATTTAGAGACAAATACATTGTGTATGCTGATGTCTTAAATGTCTAGCAGTGGCAGATCGATGATCAAGTTGATTGAGCTGTAGCAGCCTGTGAGCCTCCAGGGACAGTGAAGCACACGCTCAATACACACATCTTCTGAAATGTAGCACAAATTTGACTGCCACTGGATGAGGCTCTGTAAAGGTCATCCTGATCCTATAGTTCTGGTGACCTCTGGCCTTTTTCATCATGTGGTTGTCAAGGTAACGTAGAAATGAGCTGACCTAGTGGGGGTCTGAATTTGTCAGGCTATGGTGCTGAAGATAAGTGTGGCTCTTTTATGTCCCCATGGGCAGAAGTCTCAGGCTGGTAATGGAGGTGTCCTAAGGGAATCAGCCATTAATGCCTTCTTTTAAGGACTGTTCTGTCAGCCCACCAAGTAAAAGTAAGGATGTGTGCACACAACTAAAGCGTTTTCTAGTCTGGAATTTTTAGTCTAAATCCAAATACAGCCCAAGGCTTGTAGGTAACCGATTCATCCCAAAGATGTTGAGTGGGGTTGAGATCAGGGCTCTGTACTGTTCCTCCACACCAAACTCATCAGTCCATATTTTTTATAGATCTTGCTTTGTTCGCAGGGCACAGTCATAGTGGAACAAGAAAGGTCGTTCCATAAACTCTTGGCAAAAGTTAAAAATATTAATGTTAAAAATGTTTAAAATGTTGTTGTAAGTTGTGGCATTAACATTACATTTCAGTGCAACTAAGGAGCCATGCCCAAATTCCAAACACTAAAAAAACAAAAACAAAGAAAAACACTCAGCCTTATGTGCAGATGCTTGGCCATGGAATCCTATTTAATGGTTCTCCCAACACATAGTTCTTGTGCTGATGTTGCTTCCAGGGGATGTTAGATTGTATGATGTTAGATTAAACCCTTAAATGGCCAGGACCCACTGGCAGGCCCAGAGTTTTATTACGTACTTCTATAGTCTAAGAACAGTTCGGCCAGTTTACATTGAAGTCCATGTAGTTACTGAATAATCTCTTATAAGTCTTAGTATGTATTAAGCCTGGGGTTTTAAGGGGTTAATAATTCACTATAACAGTCTCAGTATGGCGTCTAGCAGCAAATCTGGGTCATCAGGTACACTTGAATGCATATACTTTATCTGGAGGGCTATTTAAGGAGGCACTGGCTCTAAAACACTTAAGGACATATTTTCTACATTTAAGTAGTAATCTGAAGAATGAAGAAATTATTCTAAGTGCATTTCACATGCAAACATGAGTCTGGCTTTAAAAGCTAGTCAACTGTGTTTACCCACATAGTACCCAGATGCACAGAAGATATACAATATTCACAAAACTACAGGCAACGCAAATGAATCAAGGCAATTATTGTCCCTGAAAGCGTTTGAGTAAACTGAACTAATCAGGTTTTATAGTTCATAGTGGAGTGTGCCAGATGATGTTTTATTTATAGCACCCTCCACTCACATAATTGCATGGAAAGATGATTACTGGATCCATAATAAATGCATGACTGCATCTAAGTCACATGTTCTTGTTCATTGTGAATTCCCTTGTCCTGTGCCTGCCTTCCTTGCTCTCTGAGTCTTGTTGCTCCTTCATGTCTTGCTTTGGGGGAAGCATTCATCATTTTGGCGTAATTGGTGGCTTGACTCATACTTTTATCAAAGAAACTGTGTGCCACGTTTCTGCAGTGCCACCCTGCTCAACGATGACACATCTGCATTTCAAATAACGATTGCCATGGTGATGGTCCTGCAGTTGGTTGGAGAAAAGAGCTGCTCATGATCGCTCATAGCAATTAGGAGGCTAGATCTTTGTCCTCGTTTGGAACACATGCAGAGAGAGAGAGGGGGTGTGTTTGTGTATTTGTAGAGGTGTGCTTTATGTGTGCTCTGTATAAAGTTGCCCAAGTCTGTGATGTCCTAGGCATCTGTTGTTTATTGCAAGTCGCATAGCAAGTCAGATAAATAAAGCCTCCCAAACTAGACCGGTCAAACTGCAATAATAGCACTTACTTATTTGAATAATGCATTATGATTAATCATATTGTTTGGTGTCGTTAGTCACTATTAATTGCTTTTGTTTAATTGCTCAAATTCTTACAAAATCTTACTTTTTTCATTTAAAAAGCAGTGCATTTTGTTATATATGAACAAAAAAATATAGAGACAAAAAAAAGAGCAACACTGGTTCAATTGCTTGTTAACACAAATAGCTAATCAGCCAATCACACGGCCGCAACTCACTGCATTTAGGCATGTAGAGGTGGTCAAGACAAATTGCTGAAGTGCAAACCGAGCATCAGAATGGAGAAGAAAGGTGAATAAGTGACTTTGAACGTGGCGTGGATGTTAGTGCCAGACGGGCTGGTCTGAGTATTTCATAAACTGCTGATCTACTGGGATTTTCACACACAACCATCTCTAGGGTTTACAGAGAAAGGTCAGAAAAAAAGTGAGCGGCAGTTGTGTGGACGAAAATGCCTTGTTGATGTAAGAGGTCAGAGGAGAATGGGCAGACTGGTTCGAAATGATAGAAAGGCAACATTAACATTAACTCAAATAACCAACCAAAATGTCTGAGGAATGTTTCACCTTGCTGAACGTATGCCACGAAAAAAAGCAGTTCTGAGGGCAAAAAGGGGTCCAACCTTTTACTAGCAAGGTGTACCTAATAAAGTGGCCAGTGAGTGTATATGTTATATATCAGTGGTGAACCATGACTATTACAACCAGGCCTTCAAATTGGGCCATGAATGTAAAACCTCAGTAAAAGAATCAGGAAAAATGCACCTCAACGATAATGCTAACATCTACTAGTGTCCCTACAGGATTGTAGTAATCTGTTCATGCTAAGTGATTTGCATAAACACCTTCTGACTAGACTGAAGTAAGCTTCTTATTTGAATTTTCCATTCCATTAAGCGGTGAAGCAGTTGTAATTCATTGCATTTAGGCACCAGAATGTAACTTTTCCATTTAAAATGGAAATTGAAGGGAAAATTTGAATGATTACAAAAATCCTCTTGGAAAGTTCTAGATTAAACACAGACGTTTGAAGACAGTCCATGGTTTGCTTGAAGCTTGTAACAGACATATTAGCATATATTTTACCTAGCAATTTCAAAGTGAGTCGGTTGAGAGATCTGGTCCGTTAATTAAGCTGCTACTTCAATTCAGTCAGTGAAATTTCTGGGACTTCCAGAAGGTGTAGATCATTTTCTTTCATGACATTGGTCCCACTTATTGGAAATCAAAACATGATTGTTTGATTCCTCTGTCATTTTGTAATTATGCTGATTGTTAAACTAATGTGCTAGGATTCTCTTCAGCCCCTGAACCTCCCAGTGCAGCCCCAGTGCACCAAGGACAATCACAAGTTCACAAAAATATTTAATAAACACCTCAGACATACTGAGACATATTTGACAGACGGGGCTTTCATTTAAATAAAATGAATTAAATATGTGCTAAAACAATTCGGTGAATTTGGATGTTCACTAATGAAATAAAGTAAGCAGCAAAAGAGAGTCACATGTGGTGTAGGCATAAAAAATATTGCTTAACTGTGAAAATAAAATCCAGTACATTTGATAAAGCACTAAATATTGAGTTAAATCTGTACATACAGAAACTAAAAGAGGCACTAAGCCAGTACACAGTGTAAAATAACCATTTGTGAGGGTATTTAACATTTAACATGGACCATTCTTCAAAACTGATTCAAAGTCAGAGCTAAAAACACATTTCAGACTTAACTAGCTTGGACTTTATACTAAAATCATTTTCTTTGAGTAAATCTTTATCTTCACATGCTTATTTTATTAAAATAAATGACTGAACTTTCCATTTTGTCACTATCAAAACAATGATATTACTAGTGCTTAGGGTTTGGAACAGCCACTTCCCAAAAGAAAGTATGCTATAAATGATGATTTTGTATATATTTAGCTTATTGCTGTCACAATTAATGCATTAGGTTTAAATAAATCATAAATATCTATAGTCTGAATAATGCATATGTTTTTGGATTTTTTTTTTTTTTTTTTTTTTACTGTGGAGCCATTGAACTAATTCATTACAAAGGTTCATATAAACAGAATTGCCAGTTCAATATGTTTACAATATAGGTGCAGTTTGTATGTATAGCCCACAATTTATCAGCCCCCTCTACTCTGCCAGGAATGGGAAAGGAAGAGTTATAGGACCATTGCTGAGCAGCTATTATTTATGTGGTGAACCATACTCAGCACACCAGGGACAGCAACATGACAGAGGCATGTCAGGGGATGTTGTGTTGTTTTAAACACATCATTGTCACTGCTGAGATGAAAACAGTCTGCCAGCTGAAAATATCCAGCCAAAAGTGATTGTGTGGTCTGAAGCCGACCACTAAGAAAGGACAAGGATTACTAGCACAAATTGTGTATGGGTAAAATATGAGCTATGATCTCTTAATGTACATCTGTACAACAAGATATTTCAAATAAAGCAGCCAGAAAGAGTGCACAATGTGTAGAATCCTCAGTAATGCTGCTGGGCCTGACATAACAGTGCAACACGTATTACAGTCATGTTGAGTGGAATCACAATATAACTAGCTATATATTCATGGCTTGGTGCCATATTAACGCTTTTGTTTCTGGCTGGCTGTTTCTGTCCCAATATTCGAGCGAATGCTTTCTTTTACTGGTTTGGTGCCAGCCCTAGTGACCTCGTCCTGTTCAAATTTCATCTTCAAGCCATAATTACAATCTTCACGCTACGCAGACAGTGGCCTTAAGCTGTTCCACATACACTACACGATCTCTCCTTCCCTTTTCTGTCTCTCACTCTTCTGTGTCACTCTTTCTATCTCTCTCGCTCTCACTCACACACTCGCACTTCATCCTCCTCCTTATCCGCCGTGCACACAGGCGTGGGGAGAGGCATGGCAAATTGAATTAAGGAGATAGAGAGCACCACAGGGCACTAAGAGTACACGAGCTCATTTGAGTCAAATTCTTCCATGCTAAACTTACGCGCCAGTCCAGCCCTGCACACTTCCGTGAGGGGCAAACGGAGGCAGTGAGTGTAGAGTGTGCACTCTGACAAAAGAGGGGAGAGTGTGTCTTAGAGGATTAGATCGGGGTAAAATCCCTTTTCTGTTTGCTCACCCCATAGAAAGAGAGGAGTTTCCCTCTCTGCCAAGTGACAGCATCAAGGCATCCTCCACCAAGCGCAAAGAATCCAGATACATTTCTCTCTTCTGTTGCCATGGGCAACACACATCTTGCTCACACTCTCTCTCCTTCTGTCTTGTGGACAGTTTTCTGTGAGAGATCCTCTCTTCCAACCCAGGCAGCGTGCCATGTTGCTGTAGCTCACAGAGCTATTGAGACGCGCAAATTACACCGGGCTAATGTGTTAACCACTTCATGCCATTGTCACACTGATTCTCCGACTTCACCCCATTGTCTCCTCGCAGGCTATTTAGTTACCGGCTCTGAATCTGTGCTGACTTGATGCTTTTGAAATTTGGTTTAATGGAGAGTGTTCTTCTTATACAAGAGAAAATGTGGTGATGTCTAGGCTAAGACAGAAAAAAGAACAAAAGGTAGAGGTAGAGTGGCACTGCTAGAGGAAATTATAACCAATCTGAAAAAAAAGTTTTTGTGCCCAAATATGACACGAGTTTCTCCAGTGAAGAGTTTAACAGACATTTTGCACAATCCACATTTCGTGTCTTATTTTTCTCAATATGTTAAATTCAGCAAGTAAACTAAATACTAAAAGTAATAAAACCAAAACTAACTAAACATGGTTTAGTGCACATAAATTGCGCATAAAATGATCAAACGAATAAAGTTTATTAAAATATGTAGCTTCACTGATACTTAGCCCAATGGTAAGAGAGGTGAGCCATCAACTGGAAGATTATGGGTTCAGACCCCAGGTTTGGCTGAGTATACTTGCTTGTGCCCAGTCAGTTCTGGGAGGTATGAAATGCTCTTGGGCAAGGCACTTAACCCTCTGCTGCCGCAGGGGTTGCTGCTCTGCTTTTGATGTTGTTTTGCTCCAAGCCTGAGCATAGTTAATCAGCAAAATGACATTTCCCTTGTAGAGTCATTACAGTACACAATAAATGAAATCATTTTTTACATTCAATGTTTCATAAATAGCCAAAGATGGGGAATATCATACCTGACCAGAAAAGCAGCATATTCTGATCAGTTTTTCTCACGCTTACTTTGTCATAGTGATGTGTGATTGGAACCATTCACAGTATTCTTAGCCTTCTTTACTATCTAAGACCCTTCTCTCCTTCTCCTTCCAGGCGAGTACACAGTGATGACGGCTCACTTCCATCTGAAGAGAAAGATTGGTTATTTTGTGATTCAGACATACCTGCCATGCATCATGACAGTCATCCTGTCTCAGGTGTCCTTTTGGCTCAACCGGGAATCCGTGCCTGCCAGGACTGTATTTGGTGAGTCCTAGAAATTATTCTTAGGCTTGCGTAACTCTCAAAGCTGTGTATACGTTGTTATACATATACATATTGTTATACATTTGAACACAGCAGCTGCCCTACATTATGCGAAAATGTCATGATGAATGGACCAATAAAAATGCTCTACAATTGCTTAGAATAAAATCTGTTTACCATGATTTACATTTGAAGTAAAGAACATTTTTGCCCTCTCGTTTAAAGTTACCATTTTGCAGATGCGGCAATATCTTTTATTTTCAGAACTTAAACCATCTGCCGCAGTCTATTCCACTTGGCCTTATACAATATTCACATTTTTGCATTTTATTTATATATGCAGAACTATGTAAATGTTTTGGGCACCTGATGAAATTAGAATTTAAAATGTATATGAACAGGAAGCATGTATTTGCTAAGAATCCACTGATATTAACCTGGCACAGGTTAATTCTCAGATTACAATATTCCTGAACAACTCCACCGCTCTCTGTTTTGTCACTAGTCTACACCAGTACCCCACACTCTTTATCATGTGAGGATATATTTTAATATTGCTTGGTTAAAATGCACTTAAACCAACATTGCATGATTCTTTATCATGTTCTCTTGTTTTCCCAGCATGCCCATTCCACGCAATAAATAGGCAGTATGGAAATGAGCGCATCCTCAGAACGGCTCACTAAATCTGTCAGAAGGTGGCATGTGTCGCTGATAAATGTGTCACACTTGGTTTATGATTTATGATGGCTTTTATAGCTGAAGGTTATATACTGCTGCGCGCTTGTGATCCCTGCTTACGACAAAAATCAATGGCAATTAATCTTTGATGACACTGGAAGGAATTGTAGATGTAGGGGCTTGGCTGAGGAAGAATTTTAAGACCTTGAATTTGAAATCTTTGTGGTGTAAACATTATAAAGTGGTGTAATTACCAGCAATGCGGGCGGGGCGATGGCACTGGGGCCCATAGCGTGGAATGGGCTTATGGCAACCAAGGCCTGTAAGGTCTTTAGATCCCTTACATTGCTACTTATGTAACTGTATCCCCATGACCCCTGGGTAGATTTAATAATATACTGTAACCAGGCTACATTACAGCACCAACTTGGTTAAGGCGTCATATCTTTAAGTAAGAAAGAAAATTATGTGTTCTGTAACATTGTTTACATTTCTATTCATCAATCTAATATTTATTAGAGCGCCACCTTGGCTGGGACATAGCAATACTGAGCAAGAAAGCAAACACTGCTTTTTCGAAATACTAAAAGTAGTTTATATTTGGGGGACCCACCTTAAAATCACAGTTACACCACTATGGAAACTGAAAAATAAGCCAAAAATACTTAATCAACTTTTTTGCTGAAGTATTTGCAAGTATTCCCAAGTCTCTTGCTCCAGGCTGAGGCCTTTAGCTGGGAAAATATCAGAATTAATGAGAATTTTGGAAGGAATTATATGGCTCAGGTAAAGAACTCTATCTGGTTACCATGGAGATTCCCTCAGCTTTATGCTATTAAGCAGGTAATGTCCAGGAGTTGAGGCTCTCTCTCTCCCTCCCTCCCCTGCCTCTCTGTCTTTCACCCTCTTCTTTTTTCTCCACCTGTCCTTTTTTTTGCCTTTTCCTTCACTCTAGTCTCTACACTTTCTGCCCAAAGCTGTTCTGGCAGTTGTCCAGTTTGCTCTCTCTCTCTCGCTCTCTCTCATCTGATCTGCTGTCCCCGCACTTCAGTGATAGACTCCCCTCCAGATTTTTACTGTCTGCAGTTATTCAGAGCTAATGCTCAGCCAGCCTAGGTGAACGGCAGCCAGCTTCAGAGGAGTGAAAACCTCACGTTGGGCTCTGGAACTAATATCCATCCACAAGCCTGTTACTCTTGCCTTCCATCTGAAATCTGGGTCACGTTTTGTGTGATTCACCTGTTTTACAACTCTCATGTAACATCTGTAAAGCATGGCTAGTGATGGCATAGATCCCAAATATGGATATTTACTATCATTGCAAAGTTTGGAATCAATTGCCTTATTAATCGTTAGTTTATTCATGAACAATGTATACAGCGTAGATTTAAACATCAAAAACAGGAAACCAGAAGGGGTTCAGATGTTTTATTTAATATGTCGAGTTGTTGTGGGAACAATATGTTTATAATGAGAATTAATATGCATGATTCATATAGTTTTATTACACAATACACAGTGCAGTGTCACTTCGGATCATTGAAGATGGAATGTCCTGATGATTAGGCCAACATTTAGACACTTTGAGACTTCTTTTGGGAACCCTTTGATAACCACTTTGCAAAACAGACATTCTGGATCTTAATTTTATTCCAACTTCATTATAGATGTTCTACAGCTTCATCTCATTAATTATGGAATGATCCATGGTGGTCATTTTGGACACATTTCAAATTTCTTTATTTTTTTCAGCTTCCTACAGCTTCCTACTAATTCCTACACTTTATGTATATGCAAGAAAATCTGTTTTGTATTATTGAATGTAGCAGATATGAAGAGAGCACCTTTGTTTTGCTAATGTATGAGGATATCCATTGCAGGTAGTGCACATGTGGTTAGAGTACAGAACTGGTGAACCTCTGGCTGTTAATCTTATATGATAATCATGAATCTCAGTGTTTCATTTTTGATGATGTTGCAGCTGGTCTGTGCATATGTTAGAAAGGTCTTGAAATGTGGAGCAGCTCAGATGTGAGTCAGACTGGCCATATGAAAGCCAGGAGAGAACGCCATCTCCCTTTAGCTATATGGTACAAGGCCAAATAGTTGTTCACTGTGACTAATGCATGTTGTCTGGTGCAGGTTATTTTCTGTGTGTGTGTGTGTGTGTGTGTGTGTGTGTGTGTGTGTGTGTGTGTGTGTGTGAGAGAGAGAGAGAGAGAGAGAGAGAGAGAGAGAGAGAGAGACAGAAAGAGAGACAGAGAGAATGTTTGCTTTAGAAGGCTTTTAAATTGTATGGATGAGTGCTTTTAGGTAATTATTTTTAGAGTACTGTGACAGAAATCGGATTGGTGAAATGTTTGTTGTGTCTTGTGTAGCATGTGAAAATGAGACATGTAAAGGATTTAGTGTGTTTGTGTGTGTGTTGTGCCAATACTGTGAACTGTCTTGTTACATGAAACTGTATTTTATAGTAATGCTGAACTTTATTGTGTTTTGATGGCTTATTTGTTAATGTGTTGCTGTTTGACATCCCTGACAGTCTTCTTTTGCAGGTCAGTCCCCTTTCTAACACATTTAAATGTCTGATAATGGAGAAGCATCCCAGAAGCATGAAGTATGGGAATACTTTATTTTAATGTTCGTATTAAGCCTTAGCAAGTGAGCAGCTGGTTATACACTGGCTGCTTGTTGCTACTTCATTAAGCAATAACTAAGGTGTATTATGTACAATCATTTGAACCATTCAAGCAAAGATAGTACAAGTGTCAACCTTGCATTGCATTAGCTAATGGTATTAGAAATGTTATATATTTGGTGCAAACTGACTGCCCTGTGATGGACTGGCGACCTGGGAGCAGCAACTTAGAATGTGTGTGTGTGTGTGTGTGTGTGTGTGTGTGTGTGTGTGTGTGTGTGTGTGTGTGTGTGTGTGTGTGTGTGTGTGTGTGTGTGTGTGTGTGTGTGTGTGTGTGTGTGTGTGTGTGTATTTGGTGCAAACTGAGAGTTTGTCACCCCTGGATATCAAATGTTTATGTCAGAATATAATCCTTTATAAATTTGCACTGTGGACTTAAACACCTAAAAAAATCTACTTTACTAGTCATTCAGTGACTATTGAGAACCCTCAGTAGGGTTGAGGCATATACACAATATATTTCTCTCTCTCTGTCTGATTCTCTCTCTTTATACTTTATACTCTCTTATATACCCTTTCCAAATTATATTAACCAAAATATCTGCAGACTACTGATAATGGCCATTCTGCCACAAGAATAGAAATTGACTATGAAATTTTAAGTAGTATGATGAAATAAAATATTTAACTTGTAACTCTATCATCAGATTAACCAGGACGCTGTTGGCGCTCTTTGAGTGAAATGTTATGACTGTGTTGAGCTGCTAGTGAGCAACGAGGGGTGATACTGTGCAGGTAAATTTTTCGTTTATCAAGGTACATACAATGTAAACGTACCTTCAAATGTACAACAGTAGTTTAAGGTCCCAGTTTGGACCTTAAATAAGTTTTTCCTAAGGAAAAAAGTATTCATTTGTTTGTTTTCCTAACCTAATGTTTTAAAACAGAACAATAAAATAAAAAGCCTGGAGTGAAGACGGGATGTGTGATGTCGGTACGGCTAAAAATACAATTTCAATGGAATGTAGTGCAATTCTATTTGCTAATTAAAGGTACTAAAGGCTAATTAAAGGTACTAAAGATGTACTCTTAAGAGTACCACCCCAGTGACAGAAGAGGTATACTGAGGTATACTATAAGAGGTATACTATATTTCTTTTCTCAGATTGTGCTGTGAAAACAATTCACACATTCTCCACAAAGACAGCCATGCTGAGATAAAACAAACAGGACACCCACAGCCTTCTTGATGTCAAAAGCTGTGCTTCAAAATAGCACATGACTTGTTAGCTCACCTATGAAGACGCCTCCTTATATAGAATAAGTTGGACATAAATATTATTATTGTACGCAGAAGAAGCAGAGGCACAAATAATTCTTCTGAATCCAGTATGTTATGACTCAGAGAGCGTGCGTTTTGAACTGTTAAGGGAATTCTGCTCAGGAAGAATCTGAACCTTTGAGATTGTCTGGCTCATCTCTAACATCACTACAATTAAACATTTTACAGAGCACCTTTATTAGTGTATTGCACATCATAGACTTTTGCACATCATTTCTTGATTTGATGACATCCAACCAGTGCTTTGCTGAGACAATCTGATAAGACTAACTAGCCAAGTATTACGGTGGCCAACAAGACCCAATGCACTGCAAAATAAAACTTCCATCAAAATGACTATATAACACATGCAACTTTAGAAATGCTGCAAAATGCTGTAGAGTGTAACTGTAAAATGTGAAACCGCAATAAGAAATACGACTGACAACTAACATAAAGATTTGACACGTCAGACAGCTGACCAACCAACCATGAAGTTATTAGAATGTGAGTCTCCATGGTTTTCTCTGTGGTTTCCTTTCTTGGAGTTTATCTGATATTCCATCACAGGTATCCCATCCCCTTTGAGAGTCTTCCAGAAACAGTTCAGTTTGTACTGTGACTGGCTTTGAAGCGTTTCTGAAGTTGCATGTGTTTTCTGTATTTGCAGCACATTTGTGAGATGAAGCACATATGTAATCACATTGATGAAAGCATTGGCTGAGTTTGCGTCTCAAAATGGCTGAGTTTGAGTCTCAAAATGATTCATACGTCCTAGTTAGTCCTTTAAAAAAAGTCATAAGAAGCAGCCAGTTTAGTAGCAGGTACTGGCCTTATAAAGGCACTATAATGTTTAACTAAAATAAAGTATTGCAGAAAGGATTCCCAGAGTGTGAAATAATGACCCATCATGATTCTTAATGACCCATCATCATGATCATGAAAGACAAAAAACTTTAAAAAGAATACCCTTGGCAGAAAAACCTGGAAAAAAATGAGAAGATAACATCCATCCCTTATTCATTAGTAGTCACTCCAGTCTTTTTCTTTTTCTGTCACAGAAGGCTGTCTCTTGCTTAGAGCTAAACAGTGTCAGATCCCTTTTGGCCTGAGTCTTCCGGATCCTGAAGCTTAGCACTGTGTTGTACGTTCCCCATCATCAATATGAATGAGGCGATTAGACATTTGAGCGCTTCAGCAAACAAATCACCTGATGTGTGTGCAATCACATTTTATTATGACTGCCCTCTCCCTCATTCACAGCCAGCCCCCATGCCCTCCCAGCCTATCCATTTTAATGCTGTGCTGTTTCATTACCTGCACCCATATGGCATTTTTGGCCTTCAACTCAACTGTAGCCACTGTTTGCTATTCTTAGGGTCAGAGTGGCATGACCCTTTGATGGCCCTCATGTTATTGCTGCATTTCTACCAAATGAGCGGAAGCTATAGCTGCGTCCATCTCCTTCACTACCAATGCATTGCAGAGAGCTGGATGCCATTTCAAATTAATGGGAGGTGTTGTTGTTTATTAGGCTTAGTGAGGAAAACCTTGGGCTCTATGTGTGTGTCAGAAGCTTATGTCATTCTAAACTAGGATCAGAAGCCAGAGGTGTTCCTTTACCCCATATATGCTTCTTTTTGGAATCCCTTGATGATGTCACTGGCCTTCTGATCAGCGCAGTGCAAGCTGGGAGGTGTGAAAGTGCCAGAGGGTCTTCATTAAGCTTTGTGTTTAGTCTTTGCCCTGCTAAAAATACAGCCTTTTCCATTTATTATTCTTCACAGCTAGAGCAAAAAGTAGGCCAGAGAGATTCAACACACTTTGGCTAGTTTTCCAGACACAGTCTAAATATACATTACATTTTGCTGCTAAATGCTGGTTTACGGGTCTGAGAGAGACAGGAAAATTAGAGAGAATGAGGAAATGAGGTTCAGTGATGCATTAAGGCCCGCTATGTTGCCTTTTTTATAGACGCTTAGAAGTCTGAAACAATAGGTCTGGGACAGAGGATATTTTCCATTTTTATCTCGGAGAATGCTGCTGTTGTTTACTGAACTGCTAATTTGCATTGCAGAATCCAGCATTGTTTTTGAATAATGGAGAATCGCCCATTCATTCATACATTACAATTATTTCATTACTCGTCTCTATTGTAATAATCTAGATTTTGATTTTTGATTCAGCTTCTTGGTTTTCTCAGTTATAATCTGGTATTTACATTTGATCTTTCTCTCTCTCTCCATGTCTTTATCTTCTTCAGGTGTGACCACTGTGCTCACCATGACCACTCTGAGTATCAGTGCCCGTAACTCCTTACCTAAAGTGGCCTATGCTACGGCTATGGACTGGTTCATTGCAGTGTGCTACGCCTTTGTCTTCTCCGCCCTCATCGAATTTGCTACTGTCAACTACTTCACCAAGCGTGGCTGGGCCTGGGACGGCAAGAGTGTGGTCAATGACAAGGTAATGAGCACAAGTAATTACCCAGAGGCTTTCTCCTATATGAGAGGGGTAATTTGTTGATCTGATTGATTGGCATGCCAGACAGTTCATTATGTTTTAGAGCGATGTGATGCCAGCAGGCAGGTCATCAGGTAATGTCAAGGGTTTCAATATTAAGAGCCTTAACAACCTACAGAAGCATTTGTAAAGCTGTAGTTTTTTTATTGTCCTTGACATACTTGATTTTTTTTTTCTAAGTTAAAAAGTCAAAAAGTCTTACATTTTCATCTGTACTTCCATTTGAAGCCCATACATTTCCACCAGTATTAGAACAAAAAAAAGGTTTACATAAAGAAGTAAGCACAAAAAACTATTAGTCTTGAGTCCAGATTACCCATTCATACATGAAACATAATACTACACTGAAAAATAAATTAAACAACAATTTCACTGAAAAATAAACATTTAAAGTCATATGCAGCACAGGGCGGATTGTTAATGTCATGTGGGCAGGTACAGGACAACATGTAGAGAAATCTCCTAAATTATAGATTACCCAAATTAATATTATAACAATCACTTAGTAATTAGCATGCACAAATTATAACAGGAAAATATCAAAAATTAATAAACTCATTTTAAGTAGTTGTGAAGCAACCATTACTTTCTTCTGAGCTACACAAAAGATGGCCTTCACACAGTCAGATAGCCACATATGTAGAAAGGGCTCTTAATAAAGGCAAATACACAAAAATAAATCTGACTAAAGGCAAGTTGGACATGTGGCTATCATTTTCAGTCATGACTAGTGCAAATGGAAACCAGCTACGTGGGACTGTGGACGGGAGCAGAATAAACCTTTAGGTTGTAGGCGGGAGTGGGACAAATGGTGCAGGAAGAAATTTAGCAGGGACTAAAAATCAGGTCTAGCACAGACCTATAGTATGAACAGCTCTGGTCAAATTACATGTTTTGTTGATTTTCTAAGTAAAAGTAAGGGTAACCCTTTCTTTGACAGTCCCCAACACATCCAACTTCAGTTTGGCATACTACATATAAAATCTGCAAATAAATTCAATGCCTTGCTTTTTTTCAGCCTGACAAATTCCATATTTACATATTATTTGTTTCATAGACTTTTTTTGTTATGATTCACTACCAACCCTCTTGCACCTCATCTGTTTTTCGTTTTGAATGGTTCATATTCCCATAATCTATGTGGTAATATATTTTTTTTAACTTATCACATTTTGTATGGAAACGTATTAAATGCTTCTGCCAGAGTTTGAGCTGTTGTGATGTTATCATGGATTAATCAGTTATGATTTTATCATGGAGTTCTGGTGACTTCAACCTTCCCATAAATATTATCCTGTATTCATTTCTTCAGGTCAGTTTACTAATCAGGTTAAACCACCTATAATTAACTCTGATTGTAGCGTTACTACTCAAGTCTATGGGCCAAGTCTGTTTATGTAAACCTAATTGGTTTACATAAAGCAAATGAGTTTGGAAAGATCTGTGCACTGATCCAATTCAGTTTCCTCATAGAATTTACTGCGCATCATGCACCATTTAGACTGAAATGCTGTCTGGCTACATACTAAGTTCTTGTATATATACTATATTACTATAGTATAAATATATTCATTCATTCAGTTTGTACTTTTAAAAGACCTCTAATGCAAGTGATGGTACAAACCAATAGACCTGGTGGTACAAACCTCCTGCGAGGAGCACTTTTTTCCCAATATAATCAATTTACATCATCATCAGTCTCATTCAGAGTTTATGTGGCCTGTATACAATGTCATTGCTTATTTATGAGCATGTCTTATGCTGTAAACAATCAATGCTAAGTAAACGTCAGAAAGCCAAATGCAAGTGACAGACTTTAAATCTTGCCCATATATAAAAAGCAATGGCAAAGTCTTGCTCTTAAAGATGCATAAGCGATTGGTTTCAAAGTACCCTTTTACAATATATCTGTATATTGATGTTTATATTATACAACATCTATATACTGTTTACAAATAACATGCATCAGTGATGTGGAATTATAAACTCTTTAGAAAATGTTGTAAAGGTAGCATTTTGTTTTTAACCATGAAAACAGTTAGCAGTCCAGGCTTAAGGTGTACACACAATTGACTCTGATCGAATATTAAGCTTCATATTACACATCATTCAGTACCCCATCCGATGCATTTATAACGCAACATACCTGATTTGATTCATGAAATTAAAGTCAGTAATTAACTCTACATTGCTGACAAACTCTTAATGGTCTGTGACCTGACAGCATAGCAAAATCTCAAATTAGCTCTCTCTTAGCAACCATTGTGAATTTAGATTGCAACATTACCCTCTCCGTCAGTCTCTGCACTTTATTATTAAGTTGTTCCCATTGGCACATTCAGCAGGCGTGACATGGATGGATGTGGCTGGTAGGAGCAAGGGAAGCAGCCGTTTTTGAAGAAGCTTTCATCTGATGTGAAAGAGAACATGATTAGCTGGCTTGTCTGGAGAATGTAGATTGAGGAGCAAACAGACAGAATATTTGCCATGAAACATTGCAGTTAATGTTGGACCTCAATTGTCCAGCAGCATTTTTTTACTCCAATACAAACCACAAGCAATCTCAGCCGTCAACAGTGAACATTTTAAAATGCTTTTTATCTGTGTTCTCTTCTTCACGTCTCATTTATATTGTATTTTACCATCCAATTAACCCTCTCAGCTCTTTATTTTTATAATAAATGAGTGATTTAGAAGAAATTAGCTCATTCAAAAGTGAAAAAGGTATTGAGTCCTGTCCTGTTTTATTATTATGTCTCCTTGTTGGTTGTGCTTTTACCTTCATAAATGAGAGGATGTCCACTTTGGCTGATTGGTTATAACTGTAAAATGAAATGCAATGTTTTTTTTTTAATTGTGTGATTAGATTTTACTTCATTGACTTAATGTGTACACTTTTGTGTGCTACAAATAATGCATAACATTACTTACTGGATGACTATTAAGTATCTGGTAAGCGTTCCAACAGCAGTCACTTTTATTAGACAACCTTTGCCCAACAGCATTTGTTTATCACGATTCAGTCAACCACCCATTACCATTTCGAAATTCCAGTTATTAAGAGAAACAACATTTAGGGACTCTTCTTTACAACATTGTGTTTTGTTACTCAGTTAACCTCCCCATTTCTTTATTTTTACGCAAAGTGGATTATTAGAAGGATATCTTTTTTGCTTTCCAGAAGAAAGAGAAAGCATCAGTGATTAAGAAAAACAACGCCTATGCAGTGGCTGTGGCTAACTACGCTCCCAACATCACCAAGGACTCGGTCCTGCCCACCATTGCTAAGGGCGGAGTGGTGGACCCAGGCAAGGCCAAAACCGAGAGCAAACCAGCCGAGAATAAGAAATCCTTCAACAGCGTGAGCAAGATTGACCGCATGTCCCGCATCATGTTCCCCGTGCTCTTCGGAACCTTTAACCTGGTCTACTGGGCCACCTATTTAAACAGAGAACCCGTTATCAAAGATATGGTCCCCTCCAATCAGTAATTTCCTGTAGTAGCGCTAAAGATCCACTGATCAGGACTAAAGAGAAAGCCAAAAAACATCCAGGGACTCCATCCACTCATTCATGTACGCAAACAGTTCATAACAGATCGCCGAGCCATGGATCGTTGCAAGACGCCTCTCTTTCTCTTTCCTCTCTTTTCTACACCTTTTTCTGCAGTGCTTTTCAAAATGACATTGGCCTTTGTAAATATGTATTTATGGATCAAATAATATGCCTTGTCTCTATTTATTTATTTAATCATTTATTTATTCATTTGTTAATTTATTGGTTGTCCCTGTTTGGTTTAGCGTGTGTGTTTGTATATTCTGCTGTTGTGTGAACTTTTTCCGGTGTGTTTTGGGTTCTCCTGAAATCTGACTTTTGACCTTTTTCTGTGACCTAGACTAGAATAGTATAGTGTAAATTATATGATATAGTTTATTTATTTTGACTGTTTATTTGATGAGTTATTTGACCTATGTGTTGTAAGTGTTGCCTTTTTGTAATGGTGCTTGTTTTGATCACTACTTTTCTCAGATTAAGATCAGTAAGACATTGGCCTGCATAAACATTAATAATTATTCTAATTACAAAAAGCAATTAATTTGAGTTATTAATTAGATCTAATTTATTCATTTCAGTCTGTTAAATTAAGAATGTGAAAGCTTTGACTTTCAAACAGGCCTCAACCAGTCCACTGAACAAAATGAGTAATGAGATTTAGATCAGACTTTTATTACATTAAGGGCACAGTTAGCCTTAAATGCATTTTTATAGCTCATGCCATTTAAACTTCTTTGACAAAAAAAAAATCTTTGTCTTTTGGTTGATTTTTACAGTACTGTTCTTTACATAGACACACACACTAAATATATATATATATATATATATATATATATATATATATATATATATATATATATATATATATATATATATGTGTATGTATACATACACTTACCAAGCTGCCACTTTAAGTACGCCTGCTTGTACAGTCATTGTCCACTTTATCAGCTCCATGTGCACTTTGTAGTTCTAAAATATTTTTTTCAATGATCAGGACCCCCACAGGACCACGACAGAGCAGTTATTATTTGGGTGGTGGATCATTCTCAGCACTGCAGTGACACTGACGTGGTGGTGGCGTGTTAGTGTGTGTTGCACTGGTATGAATGAATCACACAGCAGAGCTGCTGGAGTCTTTAAATGCTTTCTCCAATCACTGTCCACTCTAGTAGACACTCCTACCTTGTTAGTCAGTAGTTAGACAGTAGTTTATCTTTTGCTGCACAGTTTGTATTGGCCACTGACTAGTCCTTCATCAGTGGTTACAGAACACTGCCCACAGGATGCCGTTGGCTGGATTTCTTTGGTTGGTGGACTATTCTCAGTCCAGCAGTGACACTGAAGTGTTTAAAAACTCCCAATGGCATTGCTGTGTCTGATCCAATGAGCAAGGAGCTGTACTTAATGAAGTGGTTGGTTGGTGTGTGTGTCTAAATTATACACACACACGTATGTGTTTGTTTATTTAACTATGTGTTTGTTTATTTCTTTTTTTCTAAATGTTTCATTTTACCTCATGGCTGGTTGTGTTTTTACCTTCATAAATGAGAGGTTGATGGATTTGGCTGTCGCTCTGCTTGCATATAATTTTAGACTTTAAACTATTGTTATTTTAATTTTGTGATTAGATTTTACTTCAGTGGCTTAATGTGGACCAAAACACCTACAAGTGCTTCAAATACTGCATGTTTACCAGAGTTGTTTACCCTCTATAACAAAGTTCAATATTTTTTATATTTCTTTATAAATGTCTGATGGACTATGAAGTCATGTGTTTGATAAATGTTCCAGTGGCAGTCAACAAACTTATCAACACAGGAATTCTATAAATGATGAAATCCTAAAAAGTTTTTCACAACAAAACATTGTACCCCTGTGCACGATACACCATAAGTTCATGGTGTCTGTGTAGCTTTGTCAGCATTGTTTTTTGTTTTATTTCTAACCTATAAGTTATTTTTAAGGGAATATTTATGTAATCAGAGCATGCAGTGTTGTCTTGGCTATGAGAAGAAATGGCACATCCCTCTGAAGTGGTATACATTTTAGCATTCAGCATGTGATCTCTTCATTTAAACATTCATATAATGGTACAAACTGATAGGTATTTATTTAAAAATGAAGACATTTTTATTTAGTTAGTTTGTTATCTATCTTCCTATCTATGTCTGGCTTTATGTCTGGTTACTTATCTGTCTGTCTTTAATGGTAAATGCCTAAATCTGGATCACAGTCCAGTTCTCATGTATAAAGCACTGCTTTACTTTTGGCGGATCAGTTTTGACAGTGTAAAAGGATCATGCTTTTTTGTTATGCAGAAACATGTCTGAGCAATAAAAAGTGACAGAGTGCTGGTTGCAGCTGCATATGTATGGAATGTAATAATGCTTTGTAAAAGGCTCATTCAACAGTTTCATTTTCCTGTAGATAGACTTGTAAAATCTGTCCCAATAGACAAAGCATTCATTTACTTATGTACTAATGTAGACTGGTGTTCTCGAAGAAATGAGAGATGATGGAAGTGTTTTGTTTTTTTTTGTTTTTTGTTGTTTTTTTTTTTTCTCTGGGCTTTTTTGTGCTGAAACGAAGTTTCTGTTCTCCTTATATTTCAGTATTATTATTATCATTATGATTAAGATTATTTTCTGTTGAGAGCTTAAAGGTGCAACAGTTAATTG
Source organism: Pygocentrus nattereri (assembly GCF_015220715.1). NCBI lineage: Eukaryota > Metazoa > Chordata > Actinopteri > Characiformes > Serrasalmidae > Pygocentrus > Pygocentrus nattereri. The sequence goes on from NC_051218.1 coordinate 16,837,063, forward strand.
TACGTTCCTTTAAACGCAGACTCTTCAGATCCAGCACAGCTCTTTCTGGTGCCAGTATTTATATCTAATGAATTTGGACAGGTGACCAATTTCAACTCCTCTTTCTCTGCTGCTGGGTTTTACAGTATGTTCTCAATAGTGATATTTGCTCTTTCATTCCTGTTCCTCTTTCAACCGCTTCTTGCTAAATAAAAGAACAGAATATACTTTGTTACTTGTCTGAATTATTTTGCCTTAATTGTCTATTATGTGTTGGATTAACACTTTAAAACGTTCCTGTGGCTAAAGATTCTACTGTAATACTACTTCTATTATTATTATTATTAGTAGTAGTAGTAGTAGTAGTAGTAGTAGTAGTAGTAGTAACAACAACCACAACACTAAGCAAGCTTATTTTTCCTGGACTAACACTGGCTGTTAGTTTACATTACAGGAGCACTTCATATTACAGGAGCTTTTACACATTCACATTTTAAATCCATAGGATATGGAGTTTGTCGATCTTTTTGCAGTTAAAACAGCTTCCACTCTTCTGGGAAGCTTTCTACAAGATTTTGGTGTGTGTGTAGGAATTTTTGCTCATTCATCCATAAGAGCATTTATGAGGTCTGACGCTGATGTTGGATGAGATTCTGGCTCACAATCTCAGTTCTAGTTCATCTCAAACGGGTTCAGTGGGGTTGATGTCAGGGCTCTGTGCTGGCCAGTCAAGTTCTTCTACACCAAACTCACCTAGCCATGTCTTTACAGACCTTGCTTTGTGCACAGGGACTCAGTCATGCTGGAACAGAAAATGGCCTTATCCAAACTGTTCCCACAAAGTTAGAAGCATATAAATGTCCAAAATGCTCCTAGTCCTAGACCAATGCCTGAAAAACAACCCCATAGCATTATCAGGCAAGTAACATTTTTCTGGCATTCAGCAAACCCAGACTCATCCATCACACTGCCAGAGAGAAGAGTGATTTGTCACTCCACACTGGTCCAGAGTGCTTTACATCACTCCATCAGACGCTTGGCATTGTGCTTGGTGATGTAATGCATAGTTTCTGTGCTGATGTTAATGGTTTGGAACTCTGTAGTTATATACATCATACTAATGAATGATGCTAACTACATCTCTGAAACAAACACTGAAACAGGAGCAGAGAGGGAAAGAGACAGAGGCAAAGAGACAAAGAAATATTTATAATAAAGTAAAAGCCTCCATGACATCCAAAAATGACTCACCACCCATCCACACACAATAACCAAATAGGTTGTATTGGCTAACAGAAAATATTCATTCTCTCACAAAGGGCCTGCACAGGACATTCTAGACACTGGAAAGCCATTGGGTTCAAAGACAGGCCTGTGTGTACTTACTGACTCAGTGAAAAGAGGTACAAGTTGGCCAGGATAACACGTTTACCAAGGCAAAGCAGACTGGTAAAAAACGTTTGAAACCAGATTTTAGGAGGGAGCGCAACATGTGATGGCTAAATTGATAGACGAAGAGATGAGCTAATATAAACGAGAATAAGCTAATATAAAAATTTGAGAAGTGGGAAGATTTCAAATTACCCCAGATAAACAGTATGTAAACTGTTGCTTGAAACACCTCTTCCACAAAGTTATTAGTGTGTTTAGCCAGTATTAAAAGATTTAAAAGATTTCTTTTTTATTTATAATATTATGTTGGAGGCCTGGGGTTGAAGGGGATAGCCCCTGGTCTCGACAGCTGGACCCCTCACTCTGTGAGCTGTTTTACATTTGGTCAGTGAGTATTTGTGCTGTTATAGAATTTATGGCCAAACTCACATGAATAACACAATAAAGCTTTCCATTTTTTTGTGTTCACTTCAATGTACCGTTGCATGTTTTTCCTACTTTTTACATAATTTAATGTATGCTTTACAGTAAACTGTATTTGATCAAATGGTGCTTTTTTGTGAGTAATCAAAATGTATGTGAGATCAAACTTCGTAAAGTAAAATGTAAGGTTGCTATTTTTCTCTAGTGTATTTGGATAAAGTGTCTTGCAGCAGGTTCTATTTCTGTGGTTGCTGTGGATCTATGTCTATATCTGTTGTGTGTGATTGTGACTGGATTATTTAGTTTTAGGCTAAAGTGAGTTTTTCTCTGTTGATGTAAGGCTGTGAGAGTCGTGTGTATGACGTGTATGACTCTGTAGTTTTCTGAAATGTGTGTAAAATGTTCTGAGAAATATGTACATTCAACTGCTGGTCCAGGGAGATGCTAGAACACCTGTGTTTTACTACTGCACATCAGTCAGTCTCTGACTGAGGCCCTGTTTACACTTGGCATTAAGACACATATCTGGATGTACTCCGTATACGCATTTAAAACACAAGTGTAACTGAGTGTGTGATTGGAATGACTTTGGATCTAGCTGTCCTGATCCAACAACAGTTCCCACATTATGATCAAGTCTGTGTGTATGTGTACAAACAATGCGGCAGCTTGGCTACATTCACAGTCTAACATCTCATGTGCTCCACTCACAACTTTCAATATTGTTTCACTACATTAAACATGGTATTTTTAGCCATCTGCACATATTTTTAAATACAGACTTTCAAATGATAACTATGAAAAGCCATTTGCCTCTTGAGACCTGCACAATTCTCCCACCACTCCTGGCTGTGATTTCAACCTATATCCTTTTGCATGTGTTTTCTGTGTTTGCAGTATATTTCTGAAATGTAGTTGAGGTGTAGTCGTTTTAATGAAGGTGCCTGTGTCAGGTTTTGGATTGTACTGTGCATAGGATCTTGTTGGCTACTGTAAATGTGCATAACTATTATTACTTTCTCTGTACATGTTTTCAGCATTTTTAAAATTGCAGAATGTGTTGTAAAGCAAAAAATAATAATTCTCAGAAGTAATAAAGCCTTCAGAAACTTGGCTTCAGGTGAAGAAAGTGCAGATTATTCACCAGTTGCACAATCATAATTTCTAAGTAATGGTCTTCATAACTCTGAGTTCTAAGGAGTATTAAGGAGCCTTGCATACTGTGTTACACTTTGCCTTTCATCAAGAAGATCACAACTAGAGGTCCAAGATGAGCCAAAGATGTGAGAGAGATGTGTTCGCTGTTATTTCGCCCACTGATACTTAAACCATATGTGAATGAATGCGCTGTAGATAGGTAGGTTCTACATATAAGCTTTTGAAAGAGGGTTCTCTATAGGACCCAAATGTCACGCTTGTAACAATAAAAGAACCCTTTTCAAAAATGTTCTATGTAGAACCATCCACAACACATTCTCCATAAATCGGAAGAACCCTGTCATGATGCAAAGAACCCTTTAATCATTCAAAAGGTTTTTGGTGTGTTCTATAGAGAACCATTTTCTTTACTGAATAACCCTTGAGGAACCGTTGTTTTTAAGAGCGCAGAATATTATACAGGTAAATATGCAATAAAAACAGCAGTCTCTATGAATGATGCAGCACCTCCAGTCATGAAGGCTATTTTATTTATCACAGACAGAATCAGAGTCAAGTTTGCTGAGTATAAGCAATTCAAGGACTTTGACCTGTTTGATTTATTTCTGTCAAAATTTCAGGAACTGGAAGTGCTTGTTAAGTTTCAAAATTGATGACTCGATCCTGAATAAAGCCTTTACTCAAGTGTGACTCAGGCTTTTGAGCACAGATCTGGACATGGACCTCAGTCGTGCTGCAGTTCTATGCAAATGTTTGGGCAGCAATTGAGTCCTTGTGATGAAAATCAGTCAATGTGACATTTCATGTAGAAATCATATGAGTATGGTCTGGCATAGTTTGATGCCCTGTATTTAAAGTAGTCATTAAAATGTAAATAAGCATAGTTTATGTTGTACAAAATAAAAATGTGTATACACACACACACACACACACACACACACACATACACACACACACACACACATATATATATAAACACAAAAAAATAGGGTAATATGGTATGTGCAAAAGTTTGGACACCTTTTTATTTGTAAAATCTTATCATTATTGTCAATTGATGATAATTTGAGTATATAACATGTTGTGCTAACACTCAATAACCATGTACTCCTCTAAGCAGATGGAATTTAATTGATGCTTACAAAGTAAGGAAAGGCTATAAAAAGATATCAGTGCATGTTGGGATCATAATTTCCTCTGTACAAAATGTCATTATGAAATGGCACTTAACTGGAACTATGGAAGTCTGGAAAAACTAATCAGAAAGAAACCTGACAAAGCATTGCTTGCACAAACATGATCATGTCCTTATGTGCAACTTCGCTGAAAGTGTCACTGTCTGAAGAATGCATTATCTAGATAAGCCAGAGGCATTAAGGAAATAAGTGCTGTAAACTGATGAAGTGAAAATGGAACTCTTTTACTGAAATCACTAAAGGGATCTTTGGAGAATAAAAAGAGCAACATTTGATGAAAAGAACTCCTTGTCAACTGTTAAGCATGGGGGTGGATCTGTTATGCATTGGGGTTGTGTAGTAGCTTGTGGCACAGGAAATACTGCACAGGTAAATGGAAGAATGGATTCCTCTAAATGTCACTAAATTCTAAAAGCAAAAGCGACTCAGTCAATCAAGAAACTAAAGCAGAAAAGAAGGTGGACATATCTACAACAGAACAATGATAGAATGATCAAAACAATACCTCAAAAATGAATGTGCCGAAAAAGGTTATTTGACCTGATGCCATAGAAAGAAAGAAAGAAAAAACGTCTCCCATGAGAACATTTCAATGAATGTTTCTTTATATAAACACTTTTGTAAATGTGATATTAGAGCATGAGGGACTTTTTAACTTTTTTTTTTACTTTTTTAACATCATGTAATAGTTCTATACCAACACTCTACCAAGTCTGTCAAGTTTTTTTTTTCCTGGACATCATTCATCTAAGCCAGGAAACATTCAAGAACCTTCATTTTTGAGAGTGTAGTTTGTTACTACTCAACACTGTTTGAGACTAAAAGCCATATCTGCTCTTTTTCTCTGCATTGCTTGTCAAGCTCGCATGAACATTTTTCTCTGACACATGGGACAAACTGATATTATGAGGTCCCAACCTGCTGTAGTGTTTAGATGGAGGGCAGAGAGGTCCAGATGAGCTACTGACTGTGTTGAGCTGGCTCTTTTGTTGGGCCGGTCCTAGTGAGACTGACACATCGTTGATGGAGTGGTCTGATTAAAGTGGAACCCCAAAAATGAAGTTCTAAAAATGGCAGGGGTGGAAGCAAATTCCACTTCATCATTCAGTGGTGGCAGAAGTGGATGACAGAATATGTGTCCTCTTCAAGTCCACTACCCACTGTCTCACTCCTGGAGGAGACAAGGAGATTGGAGGGAAATGGGCATTGGGTTATAGTCATACAGTATCTGCACTCTATTAGACAAGTACGCTGATTCATACATGACAGTTTTCTGTTCATAAATAAATAGCCTTTGACTGATTTAAACACATTGTTCTAATCACAAAAACAAGTGACACGATGGCATAACAGTTTAGAGATCAGTTAATTAATCAATTGATTTGTTAGTTGTTCCTCCTATTGCATATAAAGGGTATATTAGTTTAGTTTAATATTGAAAAGCTGAAAAAAAAAAACCATTAAACATTAAACTGAAGTCTAAAACTATATTGCCGTTACACCCAAGGTGCAAAATATAGGGGGTTCTGGGAACCCCTAATTAACATTTTGTGGTCATTGAAGCATCAACGCCACTGTGGTGAGTGAGTGAGTAGCCAGCCAACATAGGACCCTGAATACCAGCGGGTATTTCTCAAACTGGCTACACCCCCCTACACTTGGGGGGCTTTTGTTTGCCCATTTCATGAAAAACACAGCATTCAAAACTAAACATCTGAGTGTATTCTATAAAAGTAAAGTGGGAGGGGAGAGGAAGGATCTTATGCTATGCACGTGCTATTTTCTGAAGTAACTTATAAATAGGGGTTATGATTTTTAGATCTTCTTTTCTATAGTTTACATATAGTTTTCTATAGTCTATAGTTTAATGTAACAGGCTTTCAAAAGTTCTATTTGAGAACATTTATCAGAGCCAAGCCAACTTGTGGTATGTGTATTATAGAAATAGAGCTCTGTAGAATCAAAACCTTTTAAAAACATGAAATACTGGCCTTTTGGGTATTTAAATAAAAATGAACATTAATAACTAATGCATATCCATATGTTATAAAAATACTACAACAGGGGGAAACAAGTATTCAGGCGTAGTATATTTCCTATTACACATTTAAGGTCATTTGATGTTGAGCTTAAAAATATGACCAAAAAAGAATGCATTCATAAGAAGAAATAAATTATCAATGGAACTCAAGTCAGTAGACTGACTAGACCACCTTCAGAGTAGGTATGATGTTCCTTGGATCATCCACATAATCCATCTTTCTCCAAGCATGACGAGCTGGACCATTATCTATTTTGTTTTGTCTGACCACATTGTACTTAAAAGAGTTCTGATTTGTCTTGCTCTTGTGCAGTGGAGGATGGTAACTAAGTAAATGTAATTAGTTACTGTACTTAAGTAGTTGTTTTGTATCTGTATTTTACTTAAGTATTTCCATTTTGGGTGACTTTTTACTTTCACTTCACTACATTTCAAAGCCAAATATCAGATTTTTACTCCACTACATTTTGTGAAATCTGTTGTTCCTTTTGGTTTTTGTGTGTATGAAAACGTAACGTCATAACAAAAGAAGTGCAAAGCAAGAGCACCAATCAGGGCACAGCGGTCACTTTGTTCTGAGCTTGTTTTGACCTGTTGGTCATACCAACCCAGCGCAAGCACACGGTTCAACATCAGTGCAGCAGCGTAAAAATTTGGGAGAGTCTTTTCAACATAAATGATGAACTAACCTAACTTTGTCACAATGTAGAATATGTCCACATATGCAGTCGTGACTGGCATGTTTCTTTTTTTCTGAATTTATACAAACACTTTCATTTTATAGTAAATTAGTTTGTTAGTTTATGTTTATGAACAGAGACCTACAGATCAATACAGTAAAGGAAAACTTATTTGTGATCCTGAGTTTAAAGTAAGTTTTTATTCAACTTGTAACTAATTTACAAAGTAATCTTAAAATTTACTTGTTTGTAAAAGTGATTTCAGTGCCACTCAGTTCTACTTGATGGAAACTGTTTGCCTTCAGTGTTTTGTGCTTATGATCATTTTAATAGATGTCAGCGTCACTAATTAATGACGTTCTATTAAAAGACTGGTTTACCAAGAGAGACACAGGAGGATTTTCACCTAAAATGAGTTCATGAAGCGAGTCTTGTTATAAAAATGATAACAGGATTTCAGAGCCATAATTAATCATTTAGTACTTTTACTTTTGATACTTAAGTACATTTGAAGGCAAATACCTTTGTACTTTTACTCAAGTTGAGGTCTAGAGTAAGGACTTCTACTTTTACTGGAGTAATATTTTACCTTGGGTATCTCTACTTTAACTCAAGTACATGACTTGTGTACTTCGTCCACCTCTGCTCTTGTGCAAGTTTTAGGCTTGTAAGTTTTAATATAGCGTCTGTATAGTGTTTCCCCTATGAATTACAGCAAAATCAAAATATATTATCTGAAGTAAATCTATGAAAGTATATTCATTAATAAGCACAAAAGTGGCTGAATACTTGATTCCTGTCACTATGTGAAGGATCCACTATGGAATTCTATATAGGTTAATTTTTTTTTTCTTTCATAAATAATGTCGCAGTCCTAATAAAAAATCACCAGTATCTCCAATTAATGTTCTACCATTTTTATTGGTCCATTTGTCATGAAATGCTCATGCTATATAAAGGGCAGCCAAATTTTATGACATTTATATAACAGTAAGTACATTTTTAGATGTAAAGCACGTCATGGATCTGGCTTGTAACTCACTCACATTTAGCAGGCTAATAACTCGCCACAAGGGGGTGCAAATACAGTGAAATGGCTTTTGATGCTTCATCAGAGCAAGTGTCCTTGTTGCATTGTTGCCATAAGCTTAAAAAATGTGCCTTCAGTTTCTAGATGAAAACATTGCGTGTGAAAGCACACCAAGGCTGTGAAAACAGCTACTGTTTTGGGAATAATGTCAAGTAAATCCAAAATTGTCTTCATCCAATTAAATAACCTCAGAGACAACAGCACTTGATGAAACTATGATCAGTAGCACCAATGCTATGTAGGCCCTGTATAGTGAATGAGCAGTGGGAAGCTAATTGGAAAAGTATTGTCTCCTGAACTTATAGAAGCTGGCGACTATCATGAATCCTTCAGGGTCATCTAGGTCACCAAAAGCAATTATGCTACTGAAGTGGCAATAAGGATGACCTGTACTACAGAGAACGCACAGCAACATCTGCAGGAACTGTCAGTCTTCATTCGGCTCTGGAATGACTGTAGTTTCCAGTATAGAGATAAATGACATTTGTTGCCTTTCTTGGATGACATTTTTTAAAATGTCAGCATACTTTGCTATAAGAAATGACTTTAACCACATTGTTTACTGAAGTGACATATGCTCTTAAACAGCAGATAATGAACATAGTGCTCAGATAATAATTGAAGGGAAATGTCTTTGTGCAGTTTGAGAGTGTCATTAACAGAGTTGCAGTTAGGTTCTTTTGGATAAACAGCATTATGTTTAAGCAGATATTGTTCAAGAAGCTATGATTTATCTGTTAAGGACTGCATAGGCCTAAGATATCATAAACTAGCATGCTCATCTCCAATGTTAGATTCAATAAATATTGTAAAGGATGAACATGTGGCTTGCAGTTACAGTGGAGATCAATTTTTAATCAGGCATCCAATTACCAGGATATTATCATATGCGTCAGACTGAGTGGGGTTAGTTGGGCCTATTAGCATGCAAAGTGGACTGTCCTTTCTCGGTGTGCACATAGGGACACACAGATGGCTGCTTCAGGTGGACTATTTTTAACATTCTTCATCCAGTCTATGACAAAGCAAGGACTGCGTTCTCACATTATTGCAAACTCTCCTTCATTACAGCAATGAGTAGGCACAGCAGAGGCTCAGCATAGGCCTAGCGTTAGTCTGCTTGGGGCTGCAATAAACAGATTGTTGTTTGGAGCATCAGCTGGTGCCTGGAAATGGGGGAGTTTATTTCCATGCATTTGATGGATGCCAAGCTCTTAAGATGTCAGCAGTATAACAGATTCCCCAGTCTGGCTTCAAAAGCAACTCAAACTTTGCTGCCAGCCAGTTGTCTCTATCTTCCAGTTCAAAGGCAATTGTTTGGCATTTGTAGCAGAGATGTATTTGTAGCAAGTAAATGGTTGTTTATGGTGGTTTTTGTGCTTTCTATGAGTTTAGATTTGTCACCAAGTGTTTTTGCGCAAAACTATTTTCAGAGCAGGATGAAAATCATCCATGTTTGCTCCTCAGTAATGTTTCTAGTGCTTCAGTATCCATGTTTTAACCTATTGTGCTAGTGCATGTGGGCTGGCAAGAGCATGCTGCACATTAAAATCCCATTTTACAAGTTAATACATAAGATTACTGCCATTCTACCTACCACACAGCCATGTATCCATTTTCATTTGTTGGTTTAATGGAAAGCTAAGTGAAATGGAAAGTGGGGTACTCCTGCTACTGGCCGCTGCTCTATCGAGCATGATAATTAAATGTAGCTAGATTAATGTGTCACAGTTTACTTGGCTTAAACTCCATGAGAATGAAAGTATGATTAGAGCTGGGCTTTTCTCAGAGGCTCCGCTAAGCTGACAAGCTTCGGCGGCTGATGTTAATTGCTCCAGTCAGTTGATTATTTATTTTTTGGAAGCTTTAGGAAATCTGATGAAAGAAATATGATCATCAAACAAGCAAAAGGACATAGATTACCAACCAAGCCATTCATGCCTGAAGGTCAAAGTTTATGTCATTCTGTTTCCTATGATAAGGTCAGCTGAAAATTAGGATTAATGCATCTGCCTATATTAAAAGGCTGTTTCCCATAATGTTAAGTGAACATCCATCAATGTCAAGTCATGCCAGAAAGACATGTTAATGAGTGTTGACAGGCTTGGGTCTACTCAGGCTTAGGCAACTGTCAAAGTAATTAGCAGAATAGATATTCAAATGCAATTTAAAAAAAAATTGTTTACAATCTGTGTGCTTGGAATCAGCAGGTTGCCATCACTAAATTAGATCCAGTCTCTGTCATGCAAACCTTCTGACTTCCCTGTCAAAATTCTGACTTCACTGTCTTCACTTTAATTAAACTCAGCTGTGTTTCAGCTTCATAACAAATATGCCTATATATAACTGTACAGCTTCTCTGAGCTGCAGGTGCACTAGACAAAAGAAAGTTACATATATCAATAAAATCAGACATAGTACACATGTACAGTACTGTGCAGAATTCAGAGATCATCCATAATTTATCATTTCCAGTTAAACCGACTATTAAAATACAAGTTATTCATGTTTCAGGGAATATTTCTGAAGTGATTACATAAGACACATATATAAAAATATACATTAAAGAAAAAACGGAAAAACAGGAGTTTCCAAACCTGGTGTTTTGAAAAATTATTAAGACACATGAAAAGAGACTCCTATGAACCATGCAAGACCTGTTAGACCTACACGATCTGTGACAGAGAGGAGAAAATCAAGCTTCACTCGTGCTTCAGATCTGAAAAAAATACACGTGTTTCTGTCCATCCTTCCACTGGGAGAAGACAACTCAGCACTGCGAGCCTGAAAGGATGTCTAGCTGTTAAGCAGCTGTTACTGAGAAAAGGAAATGGAATAAAAAGAAGAAAATGTCCAGATCAAATAAAGAAGCTGCTGGTCTTCTCAGAACAATTGACTAACCAGAATCCAGACCTCAACATCAGTGAATGTGTTTGAGATTGCTTGAATTGTTAGAAGCAGAAAATGCAACCAACTTCTAACACTGAACTTTGGAGGTGTGAAATAAATATCCTTGCAGTTTAACTGTAAAACTGCAAGAATGGGGGCTGAAAAGGGAAAGGGTGGACACACTAAATACTAAAAAAACAACCTATGTTTAGTTGTCAAGGCTTTTGTCTAATTTTGTTTTTAGTGTTTGTTTTCTGCTTTTTTCCTGATACTGGAAAATGAATAACTTGTCTGTAATGGCCTTTTTGTCTGGAAGTTAAATAAATGAAGGTCAATTTCAACATAGTATTGTAGCTTGTCCTGTTGTATGTCCCAAACTTTTTTCATTCAGACCACTTATTAACATGCAGTTTAACTACTAAAGACTGGCTGTTGCCGTCGTTTACTTGTTTTCTAAAACTGATGAAGTATGTTTATGATATATGCAGTAGTTCAGTGTTCTTAAAGCACTGATGATGTTGTGATATACAATGAACAACAGTGAAGAAACATTGTTACTTTGCCCAGCATTACTTCTTAACTATGTGCTTAATGTGGCAATCATGGCAGCATGGTGGGGCACTGGGTATTGCTGTCACCTCATAGCAAGCAGGGCCTGGGTTTGCTTCCCTGGCTGGGCGACCAGGGTCCTTGTGTGGAGTTTGCATGTTTTCTCCATGTCTGTGAGGTGCTCTGGTTTCCTCCTACAGTCCAAAGACATGCAGTCAGGCCAACTGGGCATACAAAATTGCCCCTAGGTGTGAATGTATATGACTCTGTGTCTGCCCTGTAATGGACTAGTGACCGGTACAGGATGTATCCTGCCTTCTAGACTTCAGCATCCCCCTGTGACCCAGAAGGATAAGCAGTTTAGAAAATGTGTGTGTGTGCGTGTGTGTGTGTGTGTGTGTGTGTGTTTGCCATGTTAGTTTGAAATGTACTGCAATTTGGAGCAATATTCTATATCAAAAAGCATTTCTAACTGCTTTATTGTGTTGTGCTGTTTGCTCATCTTCTACCTCCAAATAATAGTCACACTACACTGTACACTGTGTTTGATTGCTGTGCTCTCTGCTAAACTCAGTTAGTCTGGCGGAAGCTGTCGTACACTTGACAGTTTCCAATTTAATAGATTATTTGACCTGACCTCCTTTGCCTAATTCCATTCAGATAGACAGAACGGAAGGCATTGACATGATTACACTCTGAGTACATTATGTTTACAAACTTTTGATTTAAAATGCTGAATGGTGGCTGTGGCAACAATTGCATTAGCAACAACAGAGCCGCATATAATTCCAACTTAAATATTCAAAATTAGGAACTTGTTAATCTTACTCACTGAAACATGAGAGGTTTGGATCAAAATTGGGTTTTGATTGTAATAGGAGGAATAATTACTGTATACATTAATCTTTCGGCCCCCCACCACCTTCATTCTCAACACACACACACTGATGCATGAGATACAATTTTCCACTCTGGTAGAATCGTTATTCTTGTTTCAGCTCTCCAAATTATGTTCCTCATGTTGAGATTTTAATAAAGGCTTGTCATTTCACAGGCAAGAAATAAAAATCCAAAATGACAGATAATTTGCATGTAGATTGTCCAAATGAGTCACTTCAAATCTGGTTCGTGATTCAGGGAGGGGAAAAAAGTCGCAGAACGTAATCACACAGTTCATGAAAAGCGAAACTTGGCCTGCTCCTCATTCGTGATTAGCCGAGAAGAGAAGCGCAATACTGGGACATCTGCAACACAGGAAGATGCTTCACAGAAGCTTAAATCTGGTATGCATCAGCCATCAGCCACTGATGCATTTTTCTGTGTGAATGAGCATCTCTCAGAATGCTTCTAATGTTAACAAATTTTCACTGATGTGCTTCATGATGAAGAGCTGCTGTGAAATATATCTCATAAACCCAAGCATTGATTTTCTTGTTGTATTTGTATTTTCCCCTTTAAGGTGATTTTAGGGAAGGTTGGGTAGTTACCTGGTGAGCTGAATCAGGTGTGTTTGGAAGGGGAATGGCTGAAAATGTGTAGGGCAGGGGGTCTAGAGTTAGAGATAACGTTCTAGGAGAGCTAGAGTTTGATACCTTATCCCATACAATTGTATGCAAAAGGAAAAAACCACTGGCAAATGACATGTTTTGTTGATTTTCAGAATAATTACACATTTTCTGCTACATTTTAATGCACAGTTGTAACATGCAATATAAAGTGTGCTATAACTTTGCACAAGCTACAGTTAGTCATTTTTTTTTAATTAAGCAAATAAAAATAAAAATGGGCAGTCGTGGACAGTCCATGACTGAGGTGTCCTTGAGCAAGACACCTAACCCCCAACTGCTCCCCGGGCGCCGTGGATAGGGCTGCCCACCGCTCCGGGCAAGTGTGCTCACTGCCCCCTAGTGTGTGTGTTCACTAGTGTGTATGTGGTGTTTCACTTCACGGATGGGTTAAATGCGGAGGTGGAATTTCCCCGTTTGTGGGATCAAAAAAGTATCACTTAATCACTTAATCACTTAAACACTTAAACACAAATTGTGAGTTAACATGTTGAGAAGTGTGTTCAGTGTAAAACAGGACTTCTCAAACTAGGGACAATGGCTCCCTGGGGGGCTGCAGGTTGGGCACTAACAGAGCCCCAGAAAAGTCTTGAAATTTGTGTTTCTATTTACTACATTTAAGTTTTGTCAGTTTATTAAATCTGCTTAGGCCATTTCTAAAAATGTAGTAATTGTTTAAAAATGGTATATCATAAATCGTGTAGCACTTACTTCCACAAAGGGGTTTGGATTGTAGTAGCAGGGATGTGTAGTTTTGGCAAAATTTAGTTAGAGGTAAGAAAAAACAGAGTATTTGCAATTTTGCCACACGGTTTCTGAGGGTTAAGGCTGATTCTGTAAAATGTCAAGTACTGTATAACTGCATAAGACAGCAAAGATGTATGTACAGGTACAATATACTACTAAAAGCCTAAGCAAACAAATCCAAGACAGGCAGAATTCCTGAACAAACAGAGAATACAAACATGGGATAACAGGAAGATTCAGTAATGTACACATAGATATGACAAAGATTTAGTACAAATAAGATGGTAGCATGAATTTATATAGGTTTAAGTTGTAAAGTTTATGCAGACTGCATTGGGTTTATTTGAACATTCCTACAAGCACTGAACACTGCCTCAGAAAAAAAAAACAATCCACCAGCTGTCTTTTGAAGAGAGCTACTTGGAATGAACAGGTTCATTAAATGAAATGGAATTTTTCTTGTGGCCCCAAATTCAATGATCGAAAATGTACAGCCAAATTAGACAAGCTAGCTCAACAGTTAAGCCCAAAGCAGGAAACGTGTGAGTCATACAAGATTTCAGCTCTAAATCATTTCAGCAAACACTTAGTATGAAGGAAATCAATCTTTAAAGTGCTCTTTATGGGGCTGTGTGGACTGAGTTGCATCTACTTCAACAAATAAAATGTGCTTTTTGAATGGTTCTTTAGGTGCAATTACAGGAAAACTGAACCATAAGAAAACTTTATATCATGGAACCTTTATAGGAGAAGAAAAAAGTTAAATTTAGTATAGTTTAATGTACAGAGATTACAGATGTTCACAGATTGCTTGCTGTAAGTCATGCTGTAAGAGAATTTTAGTGGCATTGCTATATTACACAAAAGTTAACCTCTACAGAAAACCTGCCAGATTTGACACAGCTTCAAATAACGAGATTCTCACTATAGAAAAACCTTCAGTCTTTGCAGAATGAACTGCTACACACTGTAAATGTAGTGTTTTAAAGAAAGAGACAGGAATGTGGTCTGTAATATAAACTTTAGCTAAACTAGCTGAAAACGTCACCTATAATTGCGTTTGCATTAGCTAGCATAGCTACTGTCCCAACCCTAATTAAATTCATTTTGATAATGTTTTTGCCATGATTCTCAAGTCCAAGCCAAGTTGCGAGTAAATTTAATGACAAACCTGAGTGGAGTCACAAGTCAGCATGCAACTTGAGTGTGACACTAGTTTGAGTCACTGACTCAAGCCCCCATCTCTGAATAAGATTCAATGCATTATAGATGACCAGTCTAGCCCTAATTAGATCAGTTTTGTTTGTGTTTTTTGTCACAAGTCGAGTCATTCAAGAGTGAGTCTGATTCCAGCCACGAGTCAGTCAACATGTGACTTGGGTGCATCTCACGAGTCAGTCTACATGCAACTTGCGGGAAATTGTATCTCTGAGTGAGAATAAATCACTAAAGTATTTTTGGGCCATTTCTATTGTCCCTTTATTCATAAATTATTTATGTAATCCAAAGGGCAGCTGGCATTTTCAAATGGTGCAAAAATAAAGTTATGAGGTTATAATAGTGACATTTTAAATTATTCAAATCCATTACCACAAGCTGTCACACCATTTTTACACCAAAAAAATAATCTAAAACTCTAATATTTCCAACCAGAGACTGATATGTTGGCATTTGTCCCTAAGTGTCACTGCACCATTATGTGAGGCATGCCTGCACATTGTAAATAAAGGATATGAAAGGTTTTTTTTTTATTAAGGGGGTAGGGAACCTTTCAGCACCGTACCTTTAATCCCATACATTAATGTTCCTTTACTGACCCTTGGTGAAAGAGTTCCCTCACAGGGACTAGTGGGGAAAAACAGGTTCTATCTGGACTTATTTTCCTTTTAATAGCTTATAGACCGCATGACTCCATCACTCTTTTTTCCTACGTTAGAAGCATCCATATGACCCTGTCTTACACCTTATGGAAGGTTAATGGACGCATTACTCCATTCTGCTGGCAGTAAGTGATATAATCGGATGGAACCGTGCACTGTGTAATTCTTCAGCACTGGTATGCGGTGTGCAGTTACAAGGCCTTGCTATGCTATAGAGACTGACACCTCCACATGGGTCAGATTGGCTTGCTGTGTGTACCCGGGAAGTATAATGAAAAGTGATCGTGACAGCGAGCAAGAGGTCCGAAATTGGATTGAAATCGCCAGCCACGTTGAGCTGATGGCTCTCAAGTGTAGCCCCATCTAAATTCACCATCGTTCAAGCCTGAATCTGTCCACAGAGCTGTCAACCAGGACAACTCCCTGAGGATGTTTACCACTCAGTCCAGGCCCACAGACCACCTCAAGAGAATATACACTAGGAAATAAAACGCAGCCAGACAGGTAAAGGATAAGAGGGCAAAAAACATTTCACACCCCTCTCATTCCTGCATTTCTTCTCACTTATTTTCATGAGGGACACCACATGCCCACACAGTGGCCAGGACAGCAGGAGAATGAGATTATGTCTGCTTTTCTTCGATCGAGACCATCTACTTAAGAACATGACATAACACTCCTGCCAGGACTGCTAATGCCAAAGCATCCCCACTACCACAATTGTATCAAAATACCTTTTATGTATGCTCCACAAGATGAATTACACACTCACAGAAGGATAATCCCTCACTTTGACTGCCGAGCAAAGGCCCCAAAGTCTATTGTTTGGCTTTGAGACAAACGAGATTTGTTTTTAGTGATTCACCAGGAAACTGTGGCAGTGTGTCTGGAAGAGAAATGCCGGCTGGCTGAGCTTTGTTCCGGTCTGTGTGATGGTGCGATAGAAGTTGTCCCATTCTCACGATTTGCCTACAGTGTTAGTGATGTCTTGCAGAGGAGAAGGTGTCAGAGACTATTTGACAGCCTCTCAGGCATGTAATCCATCAGATTCTGTGCTGAAGAGATCCTTCTCTCGGCCCAACTCTGACAGGAAATTGACTTTTTTTTGCCGTCGACCTCTTTCTCCTCCTTTGTTTCTTTATCTCTTTGAATGCCTTGCTCTAGTCTCTCTCTCATCATTCTCTACCTCACTCTCTTCATTCTCTGCATCTTGCTCTCTCTTTCTCTTTATCGCTCTCTGTCTCATAATTCTTCTCTCTGCCTCTCTTTACTCACTCTTTTTGCTCTGCCTCTCTATCTTCTCATTCCCTACCCATCTCTTTCTCTCCCTCGCTCTTTCTTCTTATTCCCTCTCTCCTTCCTCTCTGCCTCTTTATTTCCCTCTCTGTCTTTCTCTTATCGTTCTTTACTTCTCTATCATTCTGTGAATCTATCTGTCTCTCTCTGCCTCCATAAAAAAGTTAAAAGTTAAATGTTTCTTCCCTTCTTTTTTACAGTCTTCATTCTGAATCTCTCTCTGTCTCTCTGTCTTCTAATTTTCTCTCTCTTTCAATGTCTGTCTCCTCCTCTTCTCAGTCCTCATTTTCTATCTCTTTCCTTTCATTCTCTACCTATCTCTCTCTCTCTCTCCTTCACTCTGTGGTCCATTCTTCACCTCTTTTTTTCTTTATTTCCTTCTTTACCTGTTTCTCTTCCTCTCTCTCCTTATAATTTGATTCTCTTTGTGTCTCTCTTTCATATCATTTCTTATTTTATACCTCTCTTAATGCCTCTCTTCGCTCTCTTTCTTCCTCACACATAGTTTCCCTCTCTTTAGTCTCTTCCTCTCTTTTCAGTCTTTATTCTGAATCTCCTATTTTCTTTCTCTCCTATTTTCCCTCTGTCTCTCCCTTCCTCCTCGTTTTCTTTCTTTCCTCTCTCTCTCTCTCTCTCTCTCTCTCTCTCTCTCTCTATATATATATATATATATATATATACATCGTTCTCTTCTCTGCAATAGTGTACACATTTGAGTTTGCTGCACATTTGCTACTCTCTTTCTGTCTGTCTCTTTTTCTTATTATTCATCATGCTCTACCTCTCTTGCTCTCTCTCTCTTGCTCTCTCTCTCTCTCTCTCTCCCAATGCACTGAAACAGTGATGCATTGAATTTACTTGATTTAAATGTGTACTTAATGTCCACATGAATAAAATATACAGCATCAACATAATTATGGCCTAAAACATAAAATTATGATGTTGATGTATATGTTTTATTCATATGGAAAAGATGTATACACTCAGCGCATTGCTTTTTCAGTATGTGCAAGCTTCAGTGCATGTGGGCATGAGCAAATAACACTGCTAACTGCTCTAAGCTTTTGCTGGGGCTCCTAAAAGCACCTGGAAATGTCTCCTCGGTGGCATTATTATTTTAATGTATTTTTAGTAGTGCAAAATAAATTGTCCCCATCACTCAGCCTGCTAATTCAGAGCACATCTGTGTGGCGGTAATCCATCCTGTACATGCTCTCTGCTGTGCTATGGGGCGGCTATGGTGCACCTATATTACAATCATGCAGCTAATTGCACGATTTAGCGTCCCCAAGTGTAAATATGAGCACATTAGTCGAGAATGATACACTGCGTTTGTGTGAGACCTATGGATAGTGGGAGCATCAAAGCTGTAAATAGATCTATTAATGTTTTCCATTAAAGGCCAGTCTCAGACATACACTCACTACTACCAGTATACTCTTAGAGGCAGTAAATGGACTCCATCTATTAGACTCTTTTCATTTGGCACTCTTTGGGCTAAAAGACAGCTTCAAATAAGATTCCAGAGTGTTACTGTATTAGCAGTGGAATGCGAATACATGAGTGACAACTCAACACTATTATCCTCAATAGACACAGACACAAATGCATTGCTATTTATTTGTGTATTGTACATTTTCATTTGGTATCTTCCTGTCAGGAAGCTTATACAACATCCAGCTGTAGAAAAGGTAACAAATAGGGAGGTGCCGAATGAGGAAAAATTGTTGCCTGGAGGCAAGACGGTGTGAGGGCAATTTTCCCTAAAGCTTCATAAAATCCTGCGAAAAGCTGTTACACCACACATCTCTTTATCAGATCGATCCAGCACTACACATTGAGCCTTAAGGCTTCTCAGGGTGGCCTGCGCTTTAGTCTGCTGGACTGTGCAAGCCTGTTTCTCTGTTTCTCTACTTTTTTCTGGTCTCTGTGCATGTATAGTCTAAGACAACCCAAATGTTATGCCATTAACAAAATAGTGATTTTATCCTTTCAACAAAAATCAAACCACTTTGGGAGCCACAACACTTTATGTCGATTTTACCATCTTAGCTGTAAATATGTCTTAGTATACGCTAATGTACTAGTAAAGGCTAAAAAATATAACCTCTGCTTTAAGCTTTAGCTCAACTATAGCTGTTTTTCTCACATCTCTGGCAGGAAACTTTTCCTCCAAAGTGGAATAGTTTCTTTTAAAATGTCTCTCAACATTCAGTTTTTTACAAGGCTTAGGTCAGCTTCTCATTAACCAGCTTCTTGATTGAATTTTCCTGTTCACCCTTAAATAGCAATAACACTGGTTTAAGATAACAACATCATTAGTCCTGGTTTGGTGTGAATGGTGCATTATAGAGGAACTTCAAATTGCTTTACAGTGGTGGTGATAGGAACCAGGGATCACAATGTATATAACGCAAATGTAGCCATTTTATTTGTCCAGTGAACTGACACTTCTCTTCTGGGAGATGTTTCCATATGCAGTGTTAATAAAGCTAAAACTGTGGTAAATCTACAAATGCGGAAAAGAAATAAGTGGGCGTAATAATGATCTTTGACTATGCAACAGCAACGGTGGATGGCAGCTGTAACTTAAAGTTTAAATTGACACATGTAAAAATCAGAGGTGTGGACTCAAAATTTTGATGACTTGAGACTCAACTCTACAAAATTAAAAAAGACTTGCAACTCGACTTTGACTTGAAAACGAATAACTCAGAATTGAGCTATATAATGCGCAGACTTGAGACCCAAAGTGGAGGAAACGTGGGGATGAGTCTGACTGCAGATGAAACTCTACACATCTATTTACTTTTCATGTGAATAAATTCCTGCCATAAATGTGATAGACAGCAACATCATCAAATGTCTCTTACTGTGTTTATGCTCATCTTATTTTATGTTGAAAGACAAGTGAAGCGTTGGAGTTCAAGTTCACTTCCATAAACTAGAAACAAGCGAAGCTTCATTAAGCCCTCTTAAAGGAGAAATTTACCAAACAAACTGATCATTTTCCTCATGGTAGCCTCATAAAACAAAAGAAACAGAGCTGTCTTTATTTCACTGATATTAACAGCTTTTGCATTTAAGGCAACATTCACAACAAAGCTCACTTTTTATTTACCAGCTTCATATTTGAATTTGCTGTTCCACCTTAATGGTGCAGCAGTTTGGCATCGGAATGTAACTGCTGCATCATTTGAGGTAGAACAGAATTTTTTTTTTTTTTTACATTCACAGTACATTGAAATTTCTTTTTATGTATGTTTGTGCCAATCTTTGTGTTCACCAGTATATCTGCCATGGTTATCTGTGTACCATGATTTTTGTATTTTACTTGGAAGGGTGAAAAAAAAAGAAATATTAATATACAACCACACACTACTAACACACTGTCATTAAAAGGCTGTATTGCTGTTACCACCCTTTTTTGATGTTCAGTGTTAATATAGCCTTAAATCAGCTGTAGAATACAAACTAACTTGTTAAGTACTTGGAGATTAGGACTTGGGACTTGTGTCTTGCCTGTACTGACTGGAGCCTTGAATTGACTTGGAACTTTAAGTGTCAAGACTTGAGACTTACTTGTTACTTTCAACTTAGTGACTTGTTCCCACCTCTGGTAAAAATTCGGAGCAATGAAAAGGTGTTTAGTAATAAAGAGTATGAAGTGGAATTCTCTCAAACATTTTAGAGTATTTTCATTGCAGCCATTGCATTTAAATTAAATTGAACCCCTTAAATGTCCAAGGCTCACCAGCAGGCCCAAAGTTTTATTACACACTTCTATAACTCTAAGAATAGTTCAGCCAGTTTGCACTGAGGTCCCTGTAGTTGCTAAATAATAAGTATTTATATGTAATAAGGCTGGGGTTTTAAGGTTTCAGTTGATCATAGGTAAATATTCATCATCATCATCATCATTGTTAACAGCTTAATCCAGATAGGGTCGTGGTAGCAGTTGGGAGAGCAGAGAATCTTCCAGCTCATTCCCAGGGACCCCAAGCCGCTTCCAGGCCAACTTGGAGATGTAATCCCTCCAGCGGGTCCTAGGACGACCCCGGGGTCTTATACCGGTAGGCCATGCCTGGTACACCCCCACCGGGAGGCATCCAGGGGGCACCTGAATCAAATGCCACCTCAGCTGGCTCCTCTCAATGCAGAAGAGTAGCAGCTCTACTCCGAGCTCCTCCCAGATGGCCGAGCTCCTCACCCAATCAAATAGAGTGTAGCCCGCCAGCCTGAAGAAAGCTCTTTCCACCGCTTGTATTTGCAATCTCATTCTTTCGGTCATTACCCACAGCTCATCGCCACCCTCCGACCTCCACACATAATGCCCTCCAGACCTTCGCTACGCCTTGACACCCTGTCCATGAATATCATGAACAGGAGTGGAGACAGGGCACAACACTGCCAGAGCCCAATGCTAACACTGAAAGGGTCCAACTTAATGCTGAGGATACGAACACAGCTCTCACTCTGGGAGTACAGAGATTGAATGGCCTGGATTAGTAGCCCTGGTACCCCATACTCCCAGAGGACCTCCCACAAGATATTTCAGGGAACCCAAGCCTTCTTCAAATCCACAAAACACATGTAGCCTGGGTTGGCAAACTCCCATGTCCCCTCAACAATCTGCGAGAGAGTGAAAAGCTGGTCCATTGTTCCATGGCCAGGACAGAATCCGCATTGTTCCTCCTCAATCTGAGGTTCAACTATCTGTCAGAGGCTCCTTTCCAGGACCTTGGCATAGACATTCCCAGTGAGGCTGAGCAGTGTGATACCCCGATAGTTGACACTCACCCTCCAGTCCCCTTTTTTAAAAATGGGGACCACCACCCTGGTCTGCCAGTCCAAGGGTACTGTTCCTGAGATCCATGCAGTATTGCAGAGGCACATCAGCCACAACAGCCCCACAATATCCAGAGCCTTAAGCATTTCCAGACGAATCTCATCCACCCCCGGTGCCTTGCCAATGAAGAGCTTGCCAACTACCTTAGTGACCTCCACCAGGGAAATGGAGCTTGACCCGCCAGAGGCCTTCAGCCCTGACTCCTGTGAGGGAGACATGTCTCCCGGATTAAGGAGTTCTTCAAAGTGCTCCTTCCACCGACCAACAATATGCTCATTTGAAGTCAGAGTTTCTCCACCCTTGCCGAATACAACTTGGGCGCAGCCACCCCGACCACTCCTGAGTCGCCAGACAGTTGTCCAGAACCTCCTTGAAGCCGACCGAAAGTCTTTTTCCGTGGCTTCGCCAAACTCCTCCAACGCCCTGGATTTTTTTTTTTATCATTGTTTTATTTGTTGGTTTAAGATATGCATCAAAAACATACACTTGCACACCTACACAGACAAAGAAACAAATAATAAAACAAAAAAAAAAAATTAGAATAATGGGGAAAAAAAAAAAAAAAAAAAAGACAAAAAACAGTTACATTAAAAGTGAAATATTTGAACACCACAAATCAGTGGTTGATAGCATCTTAATCATACAAACAGAGACACAAAAGGAGGCAGGAGGCAACGGCCCAAGACAAAATTGGAGGGAGTCACTTTTTGAATATAACTAATTGGAATCTTGATGATCCAAGAGCTCCACATCATCTAGATGTGTTAAGAAGGGTCCCCATGCTTTGTAGTAATTACCTATAGATCCTTTAAGGGTGTAGTTCATTTTTTCGAGTTTCATGAAGTACAGCGCGTCTTTTATCCAGTGTGTGTGAGAGGGAGGATATGCTTTTTTCCAATGGGTCAGAATGAGCCGCCTTGATAAAAGAGTCAGAAAAGCTACCAAATTGGATTTGCGTTTAGATAATGTGAGAGTAGCTGGAAGAACACCAAACATTGCGATAACTGGAGAGGGAGCAACAGGCACTTGCAAAATGCCTGAGAGTGAACTGAATATCGAGTTCCAGTATGTTTGTAATAAAGGACAAGTCCAGAACATGTGATATAGATTAGCCGGGCCTTGATGGCATCTGTCACAGTTGGGGTCAATATTGCTGTAAATTCTAGACAGTCTGGTTTTGGTCCAGTATACCCTATGCAATAGTTTACATTGTATTACCCCGTGTTTAGCACTCACAGAGGAAGTATGAACGCGTGACAATATTGCCTGCCAGGTCTCCTCCGAAATATCTTCCCCAAGATCTTGAGCCCATAGAGTTTTGATTGTATGGTCAGAGGGGTGGAGAGCAAAAATCCTTGTATAAAATATAGATACAACCCCCTTGAGAGTAGAAGGGAGAGATGAGAAAAGTGTATCTAGAGGTGACTGAGGCGGTGGATCTGGAAAGTTAGGGAATTTTTTCTTAACAAAGTCACGGATCTGCAAGTAGCGAAAGAGATGAGAACGAGGTAGTTTATATTTATCAGAGAGTTGCTGGAAGGAGCCAAAAACACCTTCGATATACAAGTCGGTGACAGATTTAAGACCATGGTCATGCCAGATCTTAAAGGCTCGGTCTTGTAAAGAGGGAGGGAATAGTGGGTTTGCACTGAGTGGTGTAAAAAGTGGGAGTGACTGTATGCCAAAATGACGCCTGAACTGTGTCCAAATCTTAATTGTAGACCTGACAATAATATTGTTACAATTTGATTTAAATGGCTGTATCATGGAGATTAAAAGAGAAGCTAAAGAGGTGGGAGCTAAGGAGGAAGATTCAAGAGATAACCAGGCAGGCACAGAGGCAGAGTCATCTAAGTGCAGCCAGTAAGCAATAGGTTGGAAGTTAGCAGCCCAGTAATAGAAAAGGAAGTTAGGTAGCGCCATACCCCCTAAAGGTTTAGGTTTTTGCAAAGCCGATTTACGAAGCCTGGGGACCTTCCTATTCCAGATAAATTCTGCAACTATATTGTCAAGGTTATTAAAAAAAGATTTGGTGATGAAAATTGGAATGCATTGGAAGAGGTACAAAAATCTAGGGAGTATATTCATTTTGATAACATTAATGCGCCCTGCTAATGATAGGGGTAGCAATGTCCAACGTTGGAGGTCTTGTTTAGTACGTGAAAAAAGAGGGAGGAAATTATATCTAAACAGTTTTTCAAACTTATTTGTGATAAATACCCCTAGATAGGTAAAGCCATGGTAAGAGATCCTGAAGGGCAGCCCAGACATGATGGAATGGCAAGCTGTAGGAGTTATAGGAAAAAGTTCACTTTTTTCCAAGTTCAATTTATAACCTGATATTTTCCTGAAGTCATCCAGGATTGCCAGGACAGAAGGCAGAGACTGAATAGGATTAGACATATATAATAACAGGTCATCTGCAAAGAGTGAAACCTTGTGCTCTGTGCCACTCCTAAAGATGCCCATAAACTGTTGGTCCATCCGTAGTGCTACAGCGAGTGGTTCAATTGCAATTAAAAAAAGCTGTGGGGAGAGAGGGCACCCTTGTCTGGTACCTCTATAGAGAGGGAAGTGGTCTGAATAATTATTATTTGTTCGAACAGATGCCAATGGTGATGAGTACAACAAATTAATCCAAGATAGAAAGTTCCTGCCAAAACCAAATCTGCGTAGAGCTTCAAAAAGGTAGCTCCACTCGATCCTGTCAAAAGCTTTCTCTGCGTCTAATGAAATCACAATTTCTGAAAGGGGTGAGGATGGGGGGTTATATATGATATTGAGAAGCCTCCGTATATTAGAGAAGGCCTGTCTATTTTTAACAAAGCCTGTCTGGTCAGGGCAAATAATAGAAGGGAGAACAGAGTCTAATCTCAATGCTAATACTTTGGCTAACAATTTGACATCAGTATTAAGCAAAGATATGGGGCGATAAGAACCACAGGACATAGGGTCCTTATTTTTTTTAAGGATAAGCGTTATGGTGGCCTGACGTAACGTGTATGGTAACTGATCTGAGGCCAGGGCTGCGTTAAGCATTTTAAGGAGAAGAGGTACAATCTTACAAGAAAATTTTCTATAAAACTCTATTGGGAATCCGTCTGGCCCAGGGCATTTCCCACTCTGCATGGCAGTTATGGCTGTAGTAAGTTCTTCAGCTGTTAGTGGGCTTTCCAGTAGATCTTGCTGTTCTGAATCGAGAGTGGGTAAATGTAATGTATCAAAAAATGAGTTTAACTGAGCTGAGTCAGTGACTGTATCAGATTCATATAATGTTGAGTAAAATTTTTTAAATTCTGTATTAATCTTAGAAGGGTCAGATGTCACACCATCTACTGTAATAATCTGTGGAATAAAATGAGTTGTCGCTGATTGACGGAGTTGATATGCCAGTATTTTATTTGCCTTGTCCCCAATATCGTAATAACGGCATCTAGATTTTAATAACGTTTCCTCAGCCTGGGATGTAGACAGAGTATTAAACTCAGATCTCAGAACAAGTAGTTGTTTATAGGAGTCTGGTTTTGGGGAAGATGAGTGTTTGTTATCTAGATCCTTAATAAGAGCTGATAGCTCAGAGAGTCGCAATAAACGCTGCTTTCTTTTATATGCACTGTATGAGATTATTTGCCCCCTTAAATATACTTTCATGGTTTCCCAGATGAGTAAGGGCGAGGCCTCAGGTGTAACGTTAGTGTCAGCAAAAAAATCTATCTGAGATGACAGGTATTGCACAAACTCCTCATCCGACAAGAGGAGAGAGTTGAAACGCCAGGGAGCTCGAGACACAGGTGTATCTAGCAGAGAGATGCTTAAATTGACTGGAGCGTGATCTGAGATTGTGATGCTGGCATATGAGCAGGAACGAACAGAGGGCACAAGCCTCTTATCTATAATAAAATAATCAATACGTGAATATGTCTGATGGACGGGTGAGAAAAAGGAGTATTCTCTTTTGTTGGGGTTTAAAAGGCGCCATGGATCTAACAGTGCATACTGTTCAAGAAATACTTTAATAATCTTGCCAGATTTGGATAAGGGGACTGCAGTTAAGGAGGAGCGATCAAGTACTGGATCCAAACAACAGTTAAAGTCGCCGCCTAAGATAAGACAATGCGAGTCCAAATCTGGCAGAGAGAACAGAAACTTGCGAAAAAAAGCGTCGTTGTCCCAATTAGGACCATACACATTAGCCAGAATTAGTGAGGTATTATGAGTTTGCCCCAAAACAATGATATAACGTCCATAAGGATCAGAAATTGTTTTAGTGGCTGTGAATGGCACTGATTTGTGAATCAGAATAGCTGCCCCCCTGGATCTCCCACCAAAGCTTGAGTGATACATTTGTCCTACCCATCCCCTACAAAGTTTACGATGATCAGTAACAGTAAGATGTGTTTCTTGGAGAAAAGCTATTTTGCTATCCAACTGCTTTAAATGACTGAGAACTTTGTTTAGTTTTACTGATGCATTCAAACCTTTTACATTCCAACTTGTAAATGTTAGCGAACCTCCAGAATCATGTGGCCTACTATGGCTAGCCATAATCACTTTCCAGCGACAGCATTAGAATAATAAGACCTTTTCTGCCTCCTGCACATCCAACACAAACATGATAAACCACCAAATACAGTACACAGTAAAAAGAAAAAGAACAACAAACAGTAAGAGTTTTTACCCCAAAGGCACTTCCCCAAAATAAGTGCATAACACCCTTTGTTACACTAAACTTCTAACGAACACTTACGACCTATCATTCGGGGTCAAGTGACACTGGCAAATAGTGTGAGAGAGCATACCAAATACGGAATTCACTGCAAATAAACTCCAACCCAGTAGTGGGCATTTTCCATAAGAACAGAGCATTTGAAGAACATAACATTAACAACAATGTTAGCAGTGAACAGTTATAAACATCACGGACACTAAAAGATGCAGAAAATCAAATATTATTGTGCTTACTTAACTAGAATTAAAGATGAGCAGCAACTCAGTGTGTTGCTAAAGACTACTAGAGAATGTTCGATATAGCCTACCAGCTGCTGTAAAGGAGGCTGTCCCAGTCAAGAGACAGTCTTACAGTTTATCCATTTCGACATAACATGGTAGATCCACTTAAACACGGAACATAACCCAGGTTCAGTCGTTACTTTGACGGAGAAAGATAGCGCTTGATAAATGTTGTAGCATCATCTGGGTTATCAAACGAGTGCCTTTTTCCATCGGAGAGCGTTACTCGCAACTGCGCTGGGAAAAACATGCCATACTTTACTCCGGGGATGTTTCGAAGCAGTCGCTTTACTCCCGCAAACGCAGCGCGCTTCTTGGAGACTGCCGTGGTGAAATCAGGGAATATGGAAACCCTCTTTTCCCGGTAACATAGTGGCCCAAGACGTGCAGCTTGCTGTAAAATTCGTTCTCTCGTCTGGAAGTAGTGAAGTCTAACCACAAATGGACGAGGGGGCTCCTCATCCTTGGGTTTAGCTCGTAGCGTGCGGTGTGCTCGGTCAATCAGGGGCGGTTTGTCGAGCTGAAGCAACTCTCTGAGCAGTTCGGAGACGAACTCAGCCGCCCGGTTACCTTCCAGGCCCTCTGGTATATTGACCAGGCGTATGTTGTTCCTCCGCGACCTGGATTCTAGGTCCTCACATTTATCTTGAAGGCTTGTAACTAAGTCCGTCAGTTTGTTGACTCTGACTTGCAGCTCTGGTATGATATCACCGCTAAAACCGGCGGCTTTCTCCAGCTCCGCCAGCTGGACGCCATGCTTGTCTGAGACTGCTTGCAACGAAGCGACGCTGGTCCTCATTTCTTCCCGAACAGCAGAGATTTCGGCCTTCAGATTTGTCGCCACTGCGTCGATTTTTGTACAAATGTCCTCCTTGAGGGTGGAAATGGCGTCCGTAAATGCCCCAAGGCTCAGCTGCTCGCGGTCTGAGCAAGCCGTCGTTTCAGGGTTAGAGGTCTCGGATGGGGATTTCCCTCTTCGCAGTCGAGTAGTTGACATTTTCGCACGAATTGGCTGGGTTTAAACGGAGTAGTAGTTGCTTAGAAGTAGCAGGAGTTTACTGCACAGTCCGTTTTAGAAAAAAAAATACAGAGGCATGCCAGTTTAAACAAAAAAATGTCACGACCGCCTGGAGCTACACACAAACGCAGCCAGTACGCTCCATGTCCAACCGGAAGTCCAACGCCCTGGATTTTGCTTCTGATACCGTTGCAGCTGCCACCTTTTTCACCTGTCGGTACCTCTCTGCTGAGTCAGGAGTCCTTCTGGCCATCTAGTCCCTAAAGGCCTCTTTCTTTAGCTTCGTGGCCTCCCTCACCACTGGTGTCCACCAGGGGGTTCTTGGGTTACCGCCCCAAAAGACACCCACAAGCTTTTGGCTACAGCTATGCCCAGCAGCTTCCACAATGGAAGTTTTGAACAGGGTCCATTCAGACTCCATGTCCTCTACCTCCCCCAGGACATGAGAAAAGCTCTCCTAGTGGTGGGAGTTGAAATCATTCCAAACAGGGGCCCCCGACAGTCGTTCCCAGCACACCCTCACTATTCGCTTGGGCCTCCCGGGTCTGACCATCAGTTTTCCTTGCTATCTGATCCAACTCACCACCAGATGGTGATCAGTTGACAAGTCAGCACCTCTGTTTACCCGAGTGTCCAGAACATATGGTCCCAAGTCAGATGAAACGACAACAAA
This sequence comes from Pygocentrus nattereri, assembly GCF_015220715.1. Classification (NCBI taxonomy): domain Eukaryota; kingdom Metazoa; phylum Chordata; class Actinopteri; order Characiformes; family Serrasalmidae; genus Pygocentrus; species Pygocentrus nattereri. Next base: position 16,865,498 of record NC_051218.1, read on the forward strand.
GTTGGTCATTGACCTCTGACCCACGGAGCTCTGGTACCATGTACACTTATGAGCAATCTTGTGTTCTAATTTGGTGTTTGTTATGGACAATCCATGCCTGGCATAGAAGTCCAATAACAATTCACCAATCGAGTTTAGATCGGGCAGGCCATTCTCCCCACGCCTCTCCAGGTCTCCCAGTCATTGCCAACATGAACATTGAAGTCCCCCAGTAAGATTATGGAGTCTGTAGGCAGGACCCTTTCCAGAACCCCGCCCATCTCACTCCAAGAAGGCCGAATACTCTGACCTGTTGTTTGGTGCGTAAGCTCCTTCCCCCCCAGTGAGGTTACATTCCACGTGCCAAGAGCCAGTTTCTGCTGTAAGGGCCTAGGCCGCCAAGGGCCCCCCTGCAATCTCCCACTGCCTGTGCAGCAATGCACCACTCCCCCATGCTGGACCTTGAGGGTGGTGGGCCCACATGGTCTCCCCATGTTGTCTCTTCGGGCTGAGCCCGGCCGGGGTTACGTGGGCTGCCCGGCCACCAGGCGCTCATCGGTGGACACTACCCCCAGGCTTGGCTCCAGGGGTAGGTCCTGGAGACCCTATCCCAGGCAGGGTACACTGTTTTCTCTGCCTTTTTTCTTCACCGTTTTTCACGGTGGGTTTTTGGCTCGTGTTAGTCTGGGTCTTCAGGGAGACCCTACCAGGAGCATATTGCTCCCAATGATTTAGCTCTGAAGATCCCTAGACCACACAAGCCCTTCCACCATGACAAGGCCACTATCCAGGAAAGTGTAGGAAAATATTATGATTGTTATTCTAACTGATCCTTATATTATAATGGTAACTTTGTTAACAAGTTGAGAAGCTGAGCAAATGTGAAAAAAATAATAGTTTATTGTAATTATGGATCATTTCAATTGGTTCATTCAACATTAACTGTTTTGAAATTGACTTTGTAAAGGCCAGCTGGTGATATGAAAATATTTTAATTGCTGTGACTATTACTTGGGTAATAACTGTAACGGTCTACATTTAAATTGAATTGTGTCAATTACTCAACAGGTAAATATATTTAGTGCTGGGGATTGAAGTGAATTATTTTTGCTTTTATATTTTTAATACTTTCACTAAGTAACAGCGATTGTGCCAGACAATGGGAGCTGCAACTGTGAAAGTCTGAATTTAATTGATGCTCAGCAGAGACAGAGCTGATAACTGGACGGTCATATGTGTTTGGTGTCTCACATGGCCTGAAAGTGTGAGCAAGTGTGTAATCTCAGGCAGATTCAAGCTGCCAGAGACTGATTTCGAATTCATGCTGCCATTTTTTGTAAAGTCTGTAATGCTTTTTGCAAAGTAGAGCAGCACAGCAAACCACACATTCCAGATGCTGATTCATGGTCACTGTATCAATCATGGCAAGTCAGGTCAATACAAACCCATGTGCCCTGCAGTGACCACTATGATTATACTCTAAACCAGTCAGACATTTTTTAGCCCTTAGAATCATAGACTTATAACCTTCACATTGCGCTCTCAACTTCATGGAACAAGTTTCATTGAAACAGCCAATCAAAACACTGATAACACATCAGGTGATTATGTCAAACTACCCCCTTTCAAAAGATTGATTTTTTAAATAAATTTTAAAAACTGAGTCATTGTTGTGCTAGCAAGGATTTTCCTTCTTGCATATGTTCTTTTGCTATGTTTTGTGTTTCCCTCTTGATATTTCACATGAACAGTGAATATAATTTGCTTACCTAATGTTCCTTGTAGAAACTGTGTAATAGTTCCATGTGGCTGACATTTTCACTGCTCATGTTCATGTTCATGTCTGTGCTCACCAGTGGGGGACAATGAAAGGAACAGCAGCATTTTAATCTAGTTCTTATTTTATTACCATTATAACTTGTTTTAGTCTTAGATTTTGACACTTTCGTGTAGAATTATTTATTATCATGACTTTCTGTCAACATTTTTTGGTAATTCTTTTTTTTCAGCCAAAAAGCCAAATGTTTCATTTCCAGTGGCCAAAATTTCAGCACATCTTTCATATTACCTTGTTCACAGTTTCAGGCACTTCTTAGTTTTGCTGTGTGGAAATGTATTCAACTGAGGCAGCTCCATGGCATATTGAACCTGAATTATGGATTTTGTGAATCATTAGATTCATAGTAATGACACATTACATAATTTATAACATAGTTACATGATGGCAAAGTTGAGCACACAACTCCAACTTTTTAAAATTAGGAAACATAAAGTGTGTTTTTTTGTTCAGCAAAACAAGACTGCCAAAAAACTCCTCTTGTACTGATCATCACAAAGACCACATTGATAGAAATTATAGAATCCATAGTTTCTCCATGTTTCAATGAGCTATGAGTGAGAAATAATTCTTATCAAATTCTGCAATGCTTTTGTCATTGCTGCAGATATCTGTGATGTTAAGGGTTAGATATTTGGAGGCTGTTGAAGCGATGGTGCAGAGCACCATATGTCAGGTGTGTTATGCGGGGCCCTGTAGGGGATTGTGGCAGCCCTGTGTCCTTTTCCACTTCACACTTCACATCACTGGGCATATTTACCTCTGCTAGAGAGACTTTCACACAAACACATGCACACACAGACATGTGCATGTGGCTAATAAACATCAGCATAAACACACAAAATGATCTATTACATAAACACATGCACACACACTTAGGATGATGACAAATACACAGAAATGGTTGATTCACCTTTAATTGACAGTTTGCAAAATTCTGAGAAGAAACTTCCTCCCTTAATTACTCTGCCTATGTCTGTCAAATTTTCAGCTTATGCTGACCGATATCATTCACCAGGGCTAACAGTTGGAAGTAGGAAAACCTACATGTACAAGGGAAAACTTAGAGGGACCCAGATTAGCAGCTGTAAAAACATTTTATTAATTAAAAATTCAGTCTTTACAATATGTTCTGTGCAGACACACATGTTTGACAAAATTTGAATGCAGGACAATTTAGATCAAACTTTCTGAATCAATCATTAATCAAGCTAGAGAAATCCTCACTCCTGGCTGTTGTATTTAGATATAGTCAAGCTAGCTCTCCCATTGGTTAGGACTTCAGAAGCTGAATTAACTACAGATTCACATTCCATATGGGGGATGTTACACTAGCCACAGGATTTACCCTGATGGTAGATCAAAACACCCTAAATAAACCTGCACCCTAACACAAATAATGTATACAGTCTACATTAATATTTGCATTACAAGCTTCCACAAACATCAGAAGACTTTTACAAGCTTTAAATATCAGTCAAAAAACTTTAATGTCAATCGCCATTCACTTAGCGGTGACATGGCACTAAGATCCTGTAAGGGTTCTAGCAGAAATATTTTTTCCTCTAATTTTTCATCAAATTTTGACATACAAGGCCTTGAATTGAAGACCTAGCTGTAATAGTCATAGTTCACCACTGATGTGAAAGAGTCTTTACATATTATATTTTGTGATATTTTTTCACACATTTCAGCTGTACAGTTTAATAATATTTATCAAGCTAAAAATTAATAGCAAAGATAAGAAAACTCTAGTTTCAATTAACATCAACAGTATAAATTGGAGCTTTGACAAAGGTCTGTAAGGAATTTCCAATCTCACAGCTTTTAGTTCCATTTTTCCAATATTATTTTGAGTATAATTCTGAATTGCGATTGATTGCTTGAAAACTGACCAGATCAACAAATCCACTTCAAGCCATCATCATAATTATGATTATTTCTCCAGTGGTAAATGAAATGCAGTTACCAACTTTTAACTGGCAATGTTTGTCCAATTTATCTTGAGCTATTGCACTGTTGATTTTTAAGAAGAATTAGCCAAATGATTTTAGTTTTGATAACATTTAGCCCAAACTACTTGCAACTACTCAAAGTACTATTTTTTATGTGGATTTTAAGGAATCTGTAGTCATGATATCAATCAAAACGAACACTAGAATCTATACAGTGCTAGCATAAAAAACTTCTTTATACTCTCTATACCAAGCCTCTGGGATAAAAAGGCCCTCTGTTATTATTCTCCTAAGTTTCCTTTTCTTTCATGTTTTCTGACCCATTTTTCCTATACTTGAATAGTGCCCCAGATAAGCCCATAAATCCTGCATGCTCATAAATGTTGATTCGTCATTATGGAGCCAAGTTACTTGACAAATAATGAATGCATTCATTGTCAGATCATGACCCTTTTTACAATCCTCCACTGAAATGTGCTGAGAACTTCTTCAGACCTTTATACACCACAAAATTGGCTTGGTAAAATTTGACAGGAACTGCACATTAGTAATTAGTTTCCATTCAGGAGCCAAAGAGCAGCATAATAAGGTTGTCTAGTGGTCATGACACTGGTCTTTCATTGACCACAGATTATCTTATGTCTGTTACATACGTGAATTGCAGTACATGCTTACATTTAGAAATCAGAGGAATGTGGTTAATTTTTTTTCCTCATACAGAAGTGAAAGCTGATGGCAAAAACAGTCTGTAAATAGTTTCCTTGGCAACGGTAGGAAGAGGGGATTTTCTGGTTTGAACAGCTAGAACGGCTGAGCTTCCCATGACGCTACAAAAGCTAATAACCGAAGCGACGAGCATTTTTTGAAAAGCATCCCATCCTCTCATCCTCTTGGCTAAACAGGGGAGCACCTCCAGCTACGGATCCAACAGTCCTGTGTTAAGAGAGCTAAGTGAGGTCATTCCTGCCCACAGCCATTAGGCTTTATAATGAGTCACCTGCTGCCAAAGCAGTATCTACCCCCTACAGGCTGACTGATACTGAGCTTCACTGCAATTTTACCTTATCATTAATGGCACATCTGTAATTATTTATTAAGTAATTATCTAAATAGTGCAACACATCTGAGTGAATACCAATTAACTGCACATTTGCAAGCTCTGTTTAAACAACTGTCTTGCCAGGGCATTTGAAGAGCATTCTCATGCATTCATCTGTAAATGTGAAACCATTTTTCAATTTTACACTTTGGGATAGTTTAACATGAAGGTAACTTGCATGGTTTTGGGTTGTAACTGCAATTCTGCATGTTTGTTTTGGCATCAGTAGTAACATATTACATATGGCATTATATAATCAGTAGAAAAAAGGTAACAGTTCCCCTACAGTTACAGAAAAAAAGAAGATAATTCGATTACAGATATGTTACAAAACTAGGGCAGGAGACATTCAAATCAATCTTACAAAGCACTCCTTGTGTGTTTTTTCTTTCTTTCCTCACTTTGTAAGTAAACATTTCCTGACTATCACCATATATATGGTGATACCATCTCTCTCTCTCTCTATATATATATATATATATATATATATATAGAGAGAGAGAGAGAGAGAGAGAGACACACACACACACACACATTTTCTAAGCCGCCTCTCCATCAGGGTCGCAGGGGGCATATATATATATATATATATATATATATATATATATATATATATATATATATATATATATATATATAGATAGATAGATAGATAGATAGATAGATAGATAGATAGATATGTTTGTGTGTGTGTGTGTTTGTAAGTTATATTATGTTATTAATAAGCAATACCTATTCCAAACTATATGTACAGTATGTAAATGTGTGTATATGCACACCCATGCCATTACTGCTCCTAGAGACTAGGTGTTGTCAAAGAGCAGCGTTTGAAAGCAAATTAGTCACAGACAAAGTGGAAACTACTTTACTGTTGCTAGGAAACATTACTGCAAACTGATTTTCAAACAGTACGGTCGTGCCGTATTTTTTGGAGCCCAACAGTGTCATTCTTTGGAGGAATAGCATTTGATTATAATACAGGCGTGGGAAGCAGGAGACTCTGAGAAAAGATTTTTGCACAGTTGGATGCCACTGTGTGACAGGAGCTTATTAAAGACCATTTCTCAAATTGGTGGGCACTCATATTAATATAGTTGAGGCAAACACAAAATGAGTTATACTGTTATGTGGCTAGAAAAACAGATATGGATATCAGACATTTAAGAAATCATATGGCACTGGAAAAGAGGATTCTGCATACAAAGTCAATCATTATCAGGCAATAGGCTCAGTATATTTGTTTAGTGTCAATAGGTATCAGTATTGCCCTGCGATGGACTGGTGACCTCCCAGGGTGTGTCAGTAGTGATTCTGATCAATAGGTTAAAGGGCAGAACTTGGGTTAATATAGTTTATATATTATTAGGTATTGTATTATGAAAAAAAACTTAGTTGTTTAGATTTAAATGCTTTTCTGTATCACTTTTTAAAAAAGGTTCCAGTGTTTAGCTGAGCTGTTCCCCTATTTGAGAATGATTTAAAAAGAGCACATTTATTTTGAAGGTTTTTTTTTTGCCTATTTGTTAATGTTATTTTATTGTTCTGTCCTTGTGCATTGCTACACTATATTTCAGTGCAGCAAAAGTGCCTGAGTGTGTTAAAGTGTGTCTGAGTGCATTTCCTACTGCACTAAATCTACTCATACAGGTCGTTACACCTCCATAGTCATTATCCTTATCATCAAAGCCATGTGTTCCTCTCACTCTCTGTCATCTGCATAGGCCTGTCATAGGCAAGGGCATTAAAGAGGAGCATGGCTGCCATGTCTTTGGTCTTCTGGCATCTGGTGTGGTATGGCATGGGGGCACCATATGGACCCCTATCAGAGTGGCTTGCCAGCCCAGATGGCCTCCGCTCAGCTCTCTGGGTCGAGGAGGAACAGGAGTCGCCATGCCCACTGGCCCTGTCTGTGTCAGAGGAAGGTGTTGTATAAGATGTCTCATCAAATATGGCTGTCTTAGCCATTTTGTGTGCTGCATCGCAAAAATCCATCTCGGTAAGTGAATTGATCTCATATAACCAGTAGAACCAGATCTCGGTAATCAGTAGAATGTTTTCTTTAACGTGAGTACTTGTGATATAAAACAATGTGAGCATGAGATTTTTTTAAGAAACATATTCAATCTTCATTTATAGATTCTTATTAGTGCTTTCAACTTATTTGATAAGTATGTTTGCGATTAAATCAGGGCTGCTTTTTACTTATTTTAAGCAGTAACCACCTCTTACATTGTTTTATTTAATCAATTTTGAGATGCAGTACAAAACCTGAAAAAATACATTGAGAATTAGATGTTAATTCTTATATTAAGGGAAAATGACTGTGATGGGCTTCTAAGAGTTGTCACTGATTTTCTTATATCTATTTCTCATCTAACAGTAGACAGTGCTAGTTACACTGACTGTAAGAGTAACACTGTAACATTCTTACTAGTCTGTAATAGTCACTGTATTTTCCCTATATTTATTTCACTTCTAACAGTAGTCATCAGTTATCATTGGTTAAATACTTCTGTCCAATGAAAGGCTGGTTTCTTTTCTGTTTTTCTTTGTTTTCATATTCAATATTGTATATTAATCATACAACTTATTCTTTATTCACCTTTCCATTGTTGCCCTTAGCTTGCTCATCAGGGTCTTGTACCCAGATTTTCTGTAAAGCTTTGGAGAGCTTTTTCTGTAAAGTGTTTTAAAAGCACCATATGAATAAATCTTGATTTAGCTTTACATTTGTATAACAACAATATAGCAATACAGTCTTACCAAGAGACTTAAATAAAAGAAACATTTATACCGAGTCCTGTATCTTGATATTGTGGATGGAAACAGCATCTTCAGAATCATATAATGTATATTATATAAAATAACATTACTAACTTAAATGCAATTAATGAATAAAATTATTATACAAAATAAATATTTACATTTCTTCTTACTAGTTTTAAGATATTTAAGGAGATGTGAAATGTATTAGTACTTATTTCAGCAAAGCACACAAAATAAATTGTATCTACCTCATTGGCAGATTGCTGGTTTTTAGAGCTGTATGTTAAAATCAAAAGCATAATTTAAAGGCCTTTACTACTTTGTTGGCATAACAGTCTACCTTTCAGCTGTGGTGAAACCTTTTTACTGAAATAAGCACCCCCTTTGGATATGGTGGGACTTTTTTCTGCTTTGCTGTACATCATATCATGAAAGGATACAAAAGCACTACTTGATAAACTTAGTATTTGAAGAAAAAGCCTGTCATCACCCTGACAGGCTGGGTAGTTGCCATGCCAACAACTGCACTCAAGCAGTGACATCTCCATATTGGAAGGCATCAGATCTGAAAGAAATGCACAGGGGTCACACTGCGAATACCCCAAACTGACAGCTTTACACCAAGCATTATAATCGATGTTTGGATTATTTGATATTTGATTATGCTGGATTTGCTTTGACTATTTGGACAGTTCATTAGATTGTCAGTTATACAAGTGTTTTGTTGATGCAAGCAATCATCCAGTAAACTGTTATTTTTACTGAAGTCTGAAAAACAAGAACTTACAACCAACTGGCAATATCTGCTCTAGTATGAATTACATTTATATCCCTTGAATGTGCTTTCTCAAAAATATTCTGGTGAATTAATAGTGTTGTGGTAAGATTATGCACTCCATTCAGTAGTAAGTGCTCTTCTTTAAGTACTTCTGGCATTCAAGGTGGTCTATTTCAGGTTAAAAGTCAACAAACACTGCCTGTCAGAAGAGAGAAACATCACTATCGCTAGATTTAGAAGAATTCCACCAATTTTATCAAAATTTTTCTAACATTACATGGCTAAGATGTAAACAGCATCATTCAGAGAAATGTTCTGTTCTACAGAAACTCACAAAAATTCAGTCAGAATTCAGTCAGAGTCAGAATCATTCATGGTGGTTGTCATAGGAACCAGGTGCCGCATTTAAAACCTCCAAAACAGTGGTCATTAATAGGGGCATAGAAACAGGATGCCACCTTTCCATGAAGCACACCCATGCTCCTGGCCACCTCAGTTTAAACAAAGTGAGACAGCCAGCTATCATCAAGAAACCAGTCACCAAAGAAAAGCTCTGTTACTTTGCAAGGTTGACTTTACAGTGAAAATGCTATCAGGGCAGTTACCAATCAGTTATGACCTGACGATGCACTCAGTAATCAGTGTATATTGCAGGTTAGTGAATGCAGCTCAAACTCCTAACTTTATTTTTGTTCAATTTGCATAAGAAAGCAGCAGACAGGATAACATCACTTTTAGTTTTACAGAGTAAATGTGTTTTTTAAAATGTGGTAAAACTTTTAATAATGGTATTGATTTGTTAATCTTCACAGAATTAAGACCACACTAATAATTTGCCCAGTACACTTCAACAGTGAGTTACGTTATATGAAATAGGCTATGTAGAGATATAACTGTCAAAAAATTGCAACGACTAACATTTACTATTGCAGAGTGATATCTATTGTTTATCATGTAATACTGTTTACAGCTGAGTACATGTACAATGCTAGAGTGTTTTGAATAAATCCCTGCTAAAAAGGTATATTTTCTAACACTCTACTTGTTCATTAAAGGTGTTTTCTTTGGTATGTAGATGATGTTTTGCCTAAATAATGATATGGTACTTTCCTTTTTATTGTTAAAAGCACAACAAAAGTAATTTAAACACTTCAAATTTTTGAGTGCTTACAACACCACAAGAGGATAAAACATCTGGCATTGGGCATTATTCCCAGGGCAGTACTGTCACAAATATTGTCACAAATATATTTACATGTATAATGGTGACATTGATCCTCAAAAGAATCCTGATTAGTCTCTATTTAAGTCATTGCGAACTGACAAGATAACATGCTTATTTGTAATAAAAAGATTGAAAAGATAGGTGTCCTCAAACTTCTGATAATCAGTCTACTTCTCCTCCCCAGGGTAAAGATGAAGATGCACTTTGTACTATAAGTTCTGGCTGCATTTGTCTTTTATCTGAGTGCAATGGGCAGGTGAGCTGTGAGGACTGGGAGAGGATAGTAGTGCTGCTGGGCTGTCCAGCTGAACAGCTCTGAGCAGAAGGCGTGCAGAGCAGCAGGGAGCAGCTGGTTGCAGCATGGTTGAGGGAGTCCTGTCTCTCTAGCTTTAGAGCCGTCAGTCACACCCACAGAACATGGCAGAAGGACTCCCTTGAGCGACAGTCCAAAAAGGGAAAAAGCAGAGGAGGAACACACGCACACACACACACACACACGTACACGCACAGATGCACCTGTACACACATGGGAACAACACACATACTTTTCAGGGTTCTCAGGATCATTGAGTCCTCTGACAGCTAATAAGGATTCAAATAAAACTTAATGAGATTTAATGCACATAATACAGGCATAGCCCACTGGAACCTGTCATCTCCCTGTATAATAGATGAGGCTTTCGTTGCTGTCATATCTCATAAATGAAGCCTTGAGGCCTCATCTTAAACATAAAGGTTCTTAAATTGTTCTTGATTTAGACAGTTTAGGAAGAAAAACTTTCCTTGGTATAAAGCCTTTACATAAAAAAATATATAATTCACAGAAATGGTTCTCAAGCTTTTTACATCCAGTACAAAATCCACCCTGGAAAGATTTTGCTGCAATCCATGCTCAAGCCAATATATTTTAATTGCATTTTACAGTTTTATAGCATTCCATGTTGACATCTGGAAGTTCCAGCAGATTATACGGTATCAACTGATTATCACTGCAGCAATTTTAGCTAGTTATGAGATTCGGTCTGTAAAATATTTGCAGCATCATGTTAGCACCAAGCTAATGATGGTGTACATTCACTTTCCTATACTGGGTTTAAACAGAACTAAGCAGCTCTAACATAAGACTTTTGGAGCTTGCAAGATATGCATGTAAAAAAAATTCTTTTGTTAACATTTTTTGACCCTTTAAAATGAATTTAAGTTTAGGTTTAATTATATAATTATATGTAAATTGCTATGTATTTTATATTATACTGTACTATTATATTATTTCAATTATATGTAAATCTAAACTTTTTAACTTCCTAATATGTGTTTGTATACATATATGTATAAGTGTTTTGATATATATATATATATATATATATATATATATATATATATATATATATATATCCTTCAGTATCTAATGAAAATGCTGTTTTGCACTGCATGTAAAAATATAACATGTCATTATAACCCTTACAGATTTATTTGAGGAACACAGTTTTACTCAAATTTTGGCATTAGGCCAATATGAGCAAATGTGTGGGTCTTTTTGCTTGCAGGACTCTACTGTGTAGCCATGAACGCTTCCTCTGAGATTCCAGTCAAAAATTACATTCCTGACTCGTATATTTGAAAATTTCTTTTGGTTTTCTGATTTAACTGTGATGCTTTGCAACTGGATGCTCAGCCTTGTTCACTAGCACCTTCAAACAGATTATACATTTTGATTGACTGTCAGTCTTCTGAATAAAACCAAACTCAATGTTGTTGTCACTTTACCTTTGAAACACAGTTAATTTGGCTCTAGAGTCCTCATTCTCCTCACTAAATGAAGAGGGCTGACTACTTGACCGTTTCAAACATTTGTCTATGGTCACTTTGTAGTTAGAATAAACATCATATAATGACATCATGAGCTGTATGAGAGGCTGGACAGTAAAGAAGGAGTAAAGGACTTGTATCATTTGGCTAAACAGAGAGATAGAGCTGGAAAGGATGTACAGCAGGTTAGGCTGATAAAGGATAGAGAGGGAAATGTACTAGTGAGTGAACAGAGAGTGTTGAGTAGATGGAAGGAGTACTTTGAAGAACTAAAGAATGAGGAAAACGAGAGAGAGAGGAGGACAACGGGGGAGAGATAGTGGATCAGGAAGTGCAGAGAATTAGTAAGGTGGAAGTGAGGGCACCTTTAAAAAGGATGAAGAATGGAAAGGCAGTTGGTCCAGATGACATGCCTGTGGAGGTATGGAGATGTTTAGGAGAGAAGGCAGTGGACTTTTTAACCAGGTTGTTTAACAAAATCCTGGAGAGTGAGAGGATGCCTGATGAGTGGAGAAGCAGTGTACTGGTCCCCATTTTTAAGAACAAGGGTGATGTGCAGAGCTGCAGTAACTACAGAGGTATAAAGTTGATGAGCCACACCACGAAGTTATGGGAAAGAGTTGTTGAAGCAAGGCTAAGGCGAGAGGTCCAGATCAGTGAGCAGCAGTTAGGTTTCATGCCCAGAAAGAGTACCACAGATGCAATTTTTGCATTGAGAGTGTTGGTAGAGAAGTACAGAGAAGGTCAGAAGGAGCTACATTGTGTCTTTGTGGATCTAGAGAAGGCATATGATAGGGTGCCAAGACAGGAACTGTGGTACTGTATGAGGAAGTCAGGTGTAGCTGAAAAGTATGTTAGGGTGGTGCAGGACATGTATGAATATGATGTATGAATGATAGTGAGACAGTGATGAGGTGTGCAGTTGGAGTGACACATGGTTTCAAGGTGAAGGTAGGGTTACATCAGGGATCAGCTTTGAGCCCCTTCTTGTTTGCAATGGTGATGGACAGGTTGACAGATGAGGTCAGGCAGGAGGCTCCATGGACCATGATGTTTGCAGATGACATTGTAATCTGTGGTGAGAGTAGAGAGTAGGTAGAAGAGAATCTGGAGAAGTGGAGGTTTGCACTGGAGAGGAGAGGAATGAAGGTCAGTAGAGATAAGAATACATGTGTGTGAATGAGAAGGAGGCAGGTGGAAAGGTGAAGATGCAAGGAGTAGAGGTTGTAAAGGTGGATGACTTCAAATATCTTGGGTCAACCATCCAGAGCAATGGACAGTGTAGAAAAGAGGTGAGGAAGAGGGTGCAGGCAGGATGGAGTGGGTGGAGACGGATGTCAGGGCTGATGTGTGACAGAAGGATAGCAGCAAGAGTGAAAGGGAAGCTTTACAAGACAGTAGTGCGTCCTGCTATGATGTATGGTTTGGAGACTGTGGCTCTGTCTAAAAGACAGGAGGCTGAGCTGGAGGCGGTGGAGATAAAGATGCTGAGATTTTCGTTGGGAGTGACAAGGATGGGCAAGATTAGAAATGAGCAGATCAGAGGGACAGTGAAGGTGGAGCAGTTTGGAGATAAAGCCAGAGAGGCCAGGTTGAGATGGTTTGGACATGTGTGGAGGAGGAATAGTGGATATATTGGTCAAAGAATGTTGGCGATGGAGCTGCCGGGTAGAAGGAGAAGAGGTAGACCTCAGAGAAGGTTTATGGATGTAGTGAAGGTGGACATGAAGATGGTTGGTGTGAAAGTAGAGGAGGCAGGATAGGGCAAGATGGAGGCAGATGATCTGCTGTGGCGACCCCTAAAGGGAGCAGCCGAAAGAAGAAGAAGAAGCAGAAGAAGTTCCACATGGCACCAAAAAGGGTTCTTCCATTATTACAATGTCAAGCAAAATAGAAGAATCCATTTTGATGTTATTTAGAACCCTTTTTAAAAAGGTTTTATGTAGAACTATATATATTGCATTCTCCATCAATCTGAAGAATGTTTTCATGACGCAAAGAACCCTTTTAGCATGTAAATAGTTATTTGAGTGTTAAATGGTCTAAACAGAACCATTCCTGTTTTCTAAAGAACCCTTGAGAACCATTTTTATGAATGAATGGCATCATTCCAAAGAACCTTTCTTGACACTGTTAAGAGTGCGCTCTTTTACATGTGTACATTTCATGAAAACTAGCAGATAAAAATTGTGCAAAATATCCTGGAAATTATACATTAATATACATTAAACCCTTTTCCATTTCAGAAATATGAGATTTTATTATGCAAACAGCAATAATATGAAATATAGCTAATGTGTCAGGCTAAACTGCACACCAACTGCTACTGGAAGAGCCCATGTCCAGTGTGATTATCAGCGATATGGAAACAAACCCACATGCACACACACGCACAGATACACACACACACGATAAACTAACTGGGGCAGAAGCACGATTGGTATTGCCCTCACCTGTCAGCGGTGTCTGGAATTGGCTAGATTAGTTCATGGTCTGGTTGGCAGGAATCAAATAGAGCCAGGGTGTTCCTCTCCGGAAAGCAAAGTAGAGGAAATGGACATTTAGGCCATGTAACCTCCAAGCTCGCATCTATAACTAATAACCATGAATTATGTCCTTCAGAGCCCAGTGGACCACAAAAGTTGCAAAAGAATAGTGTAAATGAAGCAGATTTATTTTAGAAGATCAATAATTTACGTTCTTTGTTACGATCATGATTTTATGGTCATGAATTTGCCATTTTGTAGCATTGTAAAAGCTTTAAGAGGAGCGTAATAATAACAGCATTGCGTTTTGCTTGGTTTATAATTATCTATGCATATCTATTCAGATTTCAGGGAGATCAGCTCACTGAAAAGAACCAAATACAAAGCCTGCAGCTTTTTTTTTTTTTAATCGCATCAGATATCATCTCCCATCTTTCATCACCCCAGTTCTCTTGCATTGTAGATGAGGAACAATATGTTCTTCATACAGTTAATCATTCTTTCAAACATTTATGCTTTACTTTTGGTAAATTTTACTTGATTAGCATTGATTCTTTGAAGGTAAGCCTAACACCGACATAGACATGCCTGTGTGAGTATCTCGTTTTTATGCATTCCCATGTTTTTCCTGGGAATATAAGGAGCCACAATCTATTTTTGTCTCCAACATAAACATCCCAAGTTGTCCCATTTACTGAGCCATTTCAATCGCTCTCCATACATCCAGTCAGAGCATTTATTCCGCCAAGATACTGTTTTGGCTATGTGTTTCCAAATAGCACAGGATAAAAATAGCCTAACTGAACATAAAAGAGAAGCATGCAACATGAATTCTTCATGCATTGCATGAGTTACGTTAGTATTCCAAGTTTAGCAGAGATGGGTGGTAACTAGTTACATTTACTGTTACATGTACTTACTTAAAATATTGATTTATTTATAGTTTGCTGAATATTTTCATTTTTTTCAAATACTCATACTTCTGCTCAAGTATGTTTGTGAGAAAATAAATCCACTTTTTTATTTCCACTTCAGTCTCGAACAAATGAGTTACGTCATCATTATCATTATTTTTATTTCTCGTGGTCAAGGATGTGTTACAATCATAGAACTTTAACACATCAAACAGGAACAACAAAGAACATGACAGTGAGATGCATATAGCTTCAATGACAGCGTGCATTTACTTCCAATGACAAGAGAAACAGGGAAAATAAATCAGTCTTTGGGAGAAAGAGGCATCTCAAATAGACTCAAGCGAGAACTCAATAACACATTAGTTATAGTGTCTATGTTGCTTAATGATTAATCCTCTGACTTTTGAGAGTCATAATTTTATCTTACACCAAAAGTACATCAAAAAGAAAAGAACTACACTGCACCAACAGAACTGGATGTACTAAGAAGTTTCACAGCAATCCTATTATCACTTAGTACTTAAATGGGCATTAGTTGAAAATGTGTTGAACGTGATAGTGTTTTTTAGCAATGTCACCAGTACAAATGTTTTATGTGCTTAAAAAACCCTGTTTGTTGAACTGCAGGGCGGAGCAGAGGGCTTGTCCATGTTTACACTGATCTCTTGTCAATCATTTTATAAGACCTGTCCTCATACAACATGACTCCTCACTATCTCTGTTCAGCACAGAAACATGGTGCAATCCAAATACGATGTAATGAAAATATTTGAAGCTGACATAAGATTCTCTCAGGGTCACCCATATAGGCATATATTTGCTCACATGTGAAATACATTTCAAATATATTGATTCTTTTCAAAGTGTGTTTTAAACACTAAAGTACACTAAGCACAAATAATTTTCAAATGTATTTCATAAATACACTTATATATACTTATTTCTTTTCAATTTAGGTCAACTTCTCCCATGTAAAACTTATGTTAAAAGATGATGTTTAAAAAAGTCCCTATAGAATTATTTATAATGCAGTACTATAGTTATTTCTTCACAATTAGCCTAGCAACATGCTATTTTAGTCGACATTTAGGTTTAAAAGATAATATAGATTAAGAGACCCTTATTAGTCCCATTATGGGGAAATTCCACCTCTGCATTTAACCCATCCGTGAAGTGAAACACCACATACACTCTAGTGAGCACACACACACTAGGGGGCAGTGAGCACACTTGCCCGGAGCGATGGGCAGCCCAATCCGCAGCGCCCGGGGAGCAATTGGGGGTTAGGCGTCTTGCTCAAGGACACCTCAGTCATGTGCTGTCGACTCGAACTGGCGACCTTCCAGTCACGAGGCTGGTTCCCTAACCTTCAGCCCATGACTGCCCCCAATGAGAGGTACAAGGTACTTCTGACTCAGTGATGTGCCTTACTACTGTTTATAATTTTACTTTGCTTACATCACTGTCACTCATGTCACTACAAAACACAAATGCCTCTGACATGATTGAGAAGGCTAAAGTACCTTAATGTGGCTAGGTTGACCATTTTCCCTTCGTTTTTGAAAAACAGAGGCAGTTTGTTTAATAAAAAAAGTCTATAAATGTTTTTCCAATACTTTCTTAGTGTTGATGACATTGTTTTACATACTAAAAGAAGAATCAACATTAGAAGCGATTTTCAAAGATGGAATAATTACATATGAAGGGCATGACGCTGGATGCAGAATTAGCAATGTCCCCCCTGGACAGGTATGCAAATGTGATTTGTATGAACAGTTGAAATGTTTGAATGCCAAATCAAGTAGATACATGTTTATCACTCAAAGAGTTTGGTAATATTCTGGATGAACAATGTTTACAGTGATGTATGTAATACTACTCTGTAGTTGACATTGACTGTATGTGAATTTAAAAAATTGGGTTGTTTCAACGTTAAACCATCAATAAAGTTTCTTGCACTAAACTATCAATAAAGTTTCAGCAGCGTCTAACATTTAATGTTAGATGTTAAGGCATAATGACATTTAATATACTGTAGCACCCAGTTATGGCCAAACACATAATGACACAAACCTCTTGGAGAGATTTGAGTTGTTGTTAGCTTGATGATGTGCACATGCTATCTGTGCTACTCTGTGCTGTGTAGTGCAGTGTTAGTGCCTACCATCAGGTGAAAACTTTTGGCTAGAAGTAACCTGCCTGTTTCAGCATTGCTGGGCAATGGATCGCCTTTGCTTCCTATAAAAGAGAAATTGCTTAAAATGCTGCTTCCAGCATCTTCTTCTTTGCTGATGCCACAGTGGTGTCAAAATTGGGATAGTGCCTCTATCTCCCCTGTTACTAAAGAATAACAGTTCTTCAACAGTCACAAGGCAAATGGCAGAGAAGATGACCTAGGGAACATTGTGCTTTAAAGGCAATTGCTCTTTTATGAAATAGGCAACATGGGAGAACTGCTGTTCAGTGTTAGTTAATATGACTGGGATGCAGGCGTCACAATAGCCACGCATTGTCAATCCATATAAGAAGCACAGACAACATATCATCCCCACAGCCTGACGCAGTAACATAAAAACAATACAAAAACACAGCAGACTAACAACTATTTACAAGATTTAAGTCTCTCCTACTGCAGGAGGGGCGCTCCCTATGAGCCTGTGTGTATGGCCATTCTGCATGGCCACTATACATGGACATGCCTCCCATGCAAGGTGGGTTTTGTTGTTTTTTTTAGGCCAGTTGGCTTTTTTTATGATCTTTTGCTGTAGATAAAGCAGGATGTATTAAATCTTCTTAGAGTAATGATTGAGATATCATTGATGTTTTTCTTGAATACATGTTGTTTCAGTATTGATTGAGGGTGATTAGATTAGACATTAGATCAGAACTTTGATTAAATTAATATAATGCTTCAATGCTTCAAAGTTCATTTAACATGGATTTAATGACTGTTTGCGATCAGGCTGTTGATTTTATGGGCTGATTGGCAGGAATGTGAGGCGGATCCAAAGAGTAAAACATTTTTTGTCAGCATTGATGTAGCCTCTCCTGTTTAACTACTAGGTTGTGTATCTTTAGTTTTGACTTATGTATTTTTAAGTTGTCTTTTTACCTGCTATCTACCATTATCACAGAAATTCTACTGAAATTGTTTTATAGAAAAATACTTTTACTTTCCCACCCCTGCTGTTTAGAATGGTTCCTCGTTCTTGATCTTACCTGCTATAAATAGAACAATCCCAGAACTGTAGGTCAACATCTGCCAGGCATAAGACTGTTCTCAGATCAGAGAAAAGCCCCTGCACTGCAGGAGCCTGCCGTGTCAAATGAGACTTAGCTCTTTATTTGCCCAGCATGGAATGGCAGGGTCTAGCTGAGCATCATCTGCTGCTAAAACAGATCTTAAAAAAAGGAGGAAGAAAAAAGCACCAGAGAGCAATATGTCAAGATGAAAAAACATGAGGGTTTTGTTTTTTCCCCCATGAATGTCAAGGTGGATAATCAGTTAGAAAATGGAAAATGCTGGATGGTAATCAGAGAACATTGCCAATGTTGGCCAGTTTACTTGATTGTATTACAGTGCAAGCCTTGCAATAGCACTTTTGGCAGAGAGACACAGAGAGAGATGCTTTCACTTATGCATGCTTGTGCGCATTTGCGGCCATGCTTGGCTGCACTGTGTGTTTGTGTGTGCATCCTCAGGAACTACTCTATACTGAAGGATCACTTTGCAACCCATTACTGTTGTACACTGCAGAATGGAGAATGCTGGTAAAATAATTGGGAGTAAAAGCAACACATGCTGATTTTTCCCAAGAAGACAAGAACATTTAACTGATCGAATTAAAGACAAGGCCCATCCTGTCTTTTCTGGATAGATGAAGAACCACAAAGTCAGAGAGAGACAGGGATTTTTTTTTATTTAGCACTTTTTTTCATACTAGCAAAGGGAATGAATGTTTGCAAACCGACATTCAAATCATTACCCATGTCATCCTTGGAGAGAAGCCGAACTTCAGACGCCCCATCAACATCTCTATTTCAAAAAGGGGGAATGAAGTCTTTTTTTAGATAAACACATAGCAACAGTGGGCCTATAAGATGCTGGTTTAGTGCTGTCTCTGAGAATAGCTTTGTTCATATTTAAATATTCAATTGCTTGGTGTCACTACTAAACTCATGTTTTTTGCAGTCACAGAACTGTTCAGTCAGTAAATAATCGATTGCCGGTGTATTCTGCTTTGTTCACTAACTGTCTGAAAAAAACCTGCTGTGGGTTTCACATACATCTCTGAGGAACCTATATCTCTGTTCTATATTTCTAATGCTTTCTTTCCTCCCACGTGATTCTTTTACTCATTGTTCATGCGCACTTCAGAGATTCAGCAGTACATTAACTGGAGCTATGAACTCACTCTTCCTCTTTACTCCAGATGTGTCTATGTGAAAGTGAGTCTGGTGGAGGTCCAAAAAGTAGATCCATTAAGGGGGAGAGGTGCCAGGCTGAAGTCAAATGGAAAGGAAAGACTGAGGTAGAGGAGATAATGCTTTTTGAAAAAAAAAAAAGCATTATCATTTAAAAAGGGTCCATATCCCACATTTTTCCTGCCTTCTATTTTTTCACTTGAGGTCAACTTATAAATTCGCATGGCTTTGTGTACCAACTATAGTCATAATTCATTTTTGCATGACCATTTTCTGCCCCACCCAAAAAGCTCAAAACTTCAATATGAATATGTGGAGCTAAACATCTGTAGGCTGAATAGTTGGGTATGTCTAAATGAGCTCATTCTTGTGACATAACAGAAAAACTGAATTCAAACAGATTGTTTTTTGCAGTTTAATTTCATTATATAGACTAATTGTTTTGGGGAGTGGATGAAACGTTTTGAAACTTCAACAATATTTGCGTATTACCTCAAACTCTTTTATTTTTAAAATGCAAGAGATTCAGTTTTCATATCCAAAATACATGTGCGTCATTGTGTACCAAGTGTATTTGAAAATCAAATTGTAATTTGTTATCAGAGAAACATTACATTTATTTATTATATCTGAATATATATGCACATGTGTGCAGATTGCTGGTGTCAATTTTTAATATGTTCATACACACTGATTGGCCTCTTCATTAAGTCCACTTCTTTGTATCTACACTCTTAGTCCATTTTATCAGGTCCATTTACCACACAGGTGCGCTTCTACAATTGCTCAACAACAACCAACCAGGTTTACTCGTACCAGCTCAACACACACTGACACACGACAACTGCATTAGTGTCACTGCAGTGACAGTGATCCGCCACCCAAAAAATACCTGCTCTGTGGTAGTCCTGTGGGTGTTCTGACCTTTGAAGAAAAGGGTAAAACAAATCATTTAGAAAAACAGATGGACCACAGTCTGTAATTTACCTGAATTGTAAATGGAGTTGATGAAATAGACAATGAGTGCATTTACATGCACTTCATAATCTGACAACTGTGGAAACCCAATTATGATCAGATTATTGAGTGCACACACTCAATGAGTGTAGATATATATTTTTATGCAGTTATCTATGCAGTAATCTATGTGATGGCTGGTCAATGTGATGGAGAAATCTGGAACCAAAACTGTTCTACAAACTTAACTTAACTTAAGGTGACACTTTTAATGTTGGTGTATTTTTTTTAACCTATTAAAAAACAGCTTTACAAGATTCTGATACGACTAAGGCATATTGTGGGAATTGAGGGGATGTGGGAATTTAATCTGATCTGCTAGTAAAAATCACTCTGTCAATGTAGAATATAATGTAGATGTTCTCAAGGAAGAGCAGATTTATAGGATATAATTAACTGACTGAACAAAGAAAAGAAGCTTATATCATGAATTCTTCAGGTATCACTCATTTTTCTCTGACTTCTGACTGTTTACAACAATCTGGCTGATTGGCTCCTCCTGTCTGATCTTACCTACCATAATTAGAAGAATCCTGGGTATTAGGCTGATCTCAGATCAGAGAAGAGTTCTAGCACTTAAAGAATGTTAAAATGACAGCTTAAAAAATATTAGCTCTTAAAATCTTAAAATTTCTCCACAAAAAGTGAAGTTTGGAGCACTGGGTGAATACCTTTTGTTTCAAGCCAACCTCTTTAGACAGTTTTACACCAGGGTACCTATCAAACAAGACACGTTTTTATAGCTATCTATCTATTTGCTGACAATTCAGGCCCCAGGCAGCAACAAAAACACCCTTGGAACATTTCTCCTTCTTTCATTTTGGGCTTTTCTTCAAATTACCCAGCAGCAGGAGTGACCCAGCACAAATAGACCCTATACTAAAGCTGCGGCGGAAAAGTGTGTCCCTGTTCTAGTTTCACACAAAGCCTGCCTGAGATGTCTCAGAGACGGTTTCTGTACTCTACCACATGAAGCTCTGAATGGCACACTGATTATTACACCTCTTCTGATTCGCTCCCCAAGCTCCAATCATCTGCGTTCATGTGCCTGGCACAACTCGTCCCTTTTCCATCATTCAGAGTTAAAGAGCCGCAAAGGGCTTTTCATGCTGGAACCCCAGTTTTGTGCTTACTGTACCTCTGTGCACCTCTGCTCCTAAAGAGGCTTGGCAGAAGTCATTGGCCTTAAAGGAGCCATGTATATTTTTATGTGCCAAAAACAGTCATAATTTACTTTTGCATTATCATTTTCCAATCTCTCCTTTTCCTGTAGATTTAAATAGACTGCTTTTGTTATGGTGCCTTTCAGCTTAATACCAGTAAATGACATCTGTTCTGTATGGCTGTCTTGTATTTTTATTCAGTTTAACTAAAAAAGCAGCCTTATAACTTCAATTAAATGGGTGGGGCTAAAGTGCTGTAACCTGAATAAGAGGATTTACACTGACATGCCAAAAGTAGAACTATAGGAACTAATATAGTATAGGACCCCCTCCAGCCTGGCTAAGTGGAACTTAATGCGGCATCATTTGCACAAGTAGACGGAAGACATCTGGAGGGATGTTAAGCCATGCCATCTGGATAACCACCCAGAGCTCTGTGGTATTTGTAGGTGCAAATCTCAGGTGCGAGTGGACCTCTGCACCACAACCTATAAATGTTTGATTGGGCTCATGTCAGACAAAATGCAGGCCACACCATTCTCCAGAATGCTCCTCAAATGACTTCTGGACATCTTGGGCCAGATAGCATGGTGCATTATCCTGCTGAAATATTTCGTAATTGTAGGGGTACATGAAGTTCATGAAGGACTGCGAATGGTCACCAAACAGTAAAATGTAGCCAACACTGGTCAAAGACATGTTTCGGTGGACCAGTGGACCCAACCCATATCAAAGAACACACCTCACAACAGTATGGAACCACCACCAGCCTGAACAGTGCCTTATTCACAACTGGCATCCATGGCTTCATGGGGTCTGCGCGCAAACCCTACCATCTGCCTGAAACAATTGGAACCGTGACTCACCAGACCGTACCACATGTTAAGACTCCTCTAGGGTCCTGTTAGCAACCTCATGAGCCCAGATGAGGCACTGTCTCTGGTGTCATGGTGTTAACAGAGGCACTCTGGTGGGTGTCTTGGTCCCATATACCAAGAAAGCTGAAGAATACTGCACTGACCTGCAGGATACGCATGTGGGCCTCCTGCAAATTATATGAAAGTGATTTCTGCAAGTGCTGCTTGTCTGTTCGCATTGACAATTCCAGCCAGATGCCAATGGTTACAATCATTAAGCGCCCATTGGCAGTCACTGCGCTGTCCAGTGTGGGTGACAATGCCTTCTATGATGTATCCCAGTATACACATAACACCGTAGAGCAAGTGTTAAAATTGCCCGCATAACTTCGGGCATGGAATGTGCCATCCGTCTATCTGTCTGGCACCCACTATGCTAGTTCAAACTACGATAATTCAAGTCACCTTGCCGTGAGCACGCTGGCCAGTGTTCAGCCTCACTCGTAAGATCACACCTCACAACTTATACAGGTGCAGGCGTCCCCAAGCCGTCCCCTGAGGTAATGGCACTTTATGATAAATTTACATACTTATAACCCGTGACTTTTGTCATATCAGTATCATCAATATGGGCTGCTCTTGCTTAGTTTCTGTATATGGACTGGGGAGAAAATGGTATATGCTGATATGTTAATAATATTTATTTAATACATTTCTCTTTCATTAAAACTTTTATGATATGAGCCATTTCTTTTCATCTGTCAATCTAGAGACTGTGGAATTACTAATCAAGCGGCCTTACTGTCTATTCCACACCATATCCCGTGATTGAAATCGTGAGACCAGATTTAATAACATCCAAGTGCGCAGCTGATGGTGATTCATTTGAGAATTCAATCTGGTCTGTCAGCTGAAGTCTGATGTATGCATCTGACTCTGCATCTCTTCTTCCAAACCTGCCTCTGATCTCTCAGAGAAATTAAACAGGATGCTGAGCTAAATGTGAGTGCCTCCATCACTCTGAGAAATTTGTGTAGGTCCAGTCTGGCGCCAACTTCCAATAATAACAGCTGAGGTATACGGTTATAATGAGAAAAGCAATGCAGAACAAGCCTCATTTTAGTATACTAATAACTATAAGATTTAAAATTCAGCACTGTGGACGTGCAATGGAAGTCCTGCTTCTACATACAGATAAACAATTAAAAGAAAAAAATACCATATTATGTGATGTTAAAAAGTATTAAATGGATGTAAAAATTATTAGAATTCTAAATAACACTTTTTTTCTTAGTAGTCATAAAATGCCATCTGTCTTGACGGTCCCTCAGTTTCTGCACTATGCACCTTTATATATATGATTATGTAGCTTTTTTATTGTGTCACATTTTTTGTTATAAAGAAAGCTGCAGGTGTGCTGTCCATTGTGTGTAGCTGCACTGTGTGCAGGCTGTCTTTGTAGTAATATATGAATTGATTTCACAGCAGGGGCTTCTCAATCCTCCCATTTTACCCCTCATTCATGGTGGCTGATGAGTCTCAACATACTGCAAAATAAAAATTCAGCTGCAAACTTAGAAAACACTTCCATCAAAATGACTTCCCCAGCACTACATTTTCCACACATGTTGTAAATACAGAAACACATGCTGCAAAGTCAGTCACAAAGGAAATGTTTCTGGGAGACACTCAAAGAGGAAGGAGCCATTTAGAATTGTAACGTCGGGGAGCGATGATGAGGTGGACACGCGCTGAGAGAAGCGAGAGTTATTAGGGGCAAATCCATGTATGTGTTTTCTGTATTTGCAGTGCATTTGTGAAATGTAGCTTAGGTGGAGCCATTCTGATGAAAGTTGTTCATACACAGAAAGGTTAAACAACCAAGTTAATCTGATAACAGAGTTACAGAAAAGTATGTTTATATTTTCTACAGATTATATTAATTAAAATGATCTGAGTTGATTTCCATTCTGGCAGAACAGCCACTAGAGAGCCTGCAGAGAGAGAGGTTAAAGAATAATTCCACACACCAACCAGGTATACTATCATACGACAAAAGAAACATGACAATGAGATTCCTGGAAAATTGTCAAATTACTTAACTTTTAGGCTTGATAAGGTTTCGATTCTGAGGTCAAGATTTCATTTGCTTTGATTCTACAGAGCTTTAATTATATGTTTGGTTTGGAAA
This sequence comes from Pygocentrus nattereri, assembly GCF_015220715.1. NCBI lineage: Eukaryota > Metazoa > Chordata > Actinopteri > Characiformes > Serrasalmidae > Pygocentrus > Pygocentrus nattereri. The sequence goes on from NC_051218.1 coordinate 16,890,002, forward strand.
GTTCTCAAAAAGATCATATTCAATGCACCAAAAATAACATCCCTTATGATTCATAAGCAACTTCAGAAAAAGCTCAATCATTCGAGTGTAGTTATGTACATAGCATAAACCCCATAAACCTCAACCTCTTACTGTACTCTGATAGGATGCACCCAAATGTTGAGTTTGACAGTGGTCTTCACAAGAGGCCCAAGAAAATGCACAAGACAATTGTTAAATTCTCACAATCAGTACCAAAACTATTATTACCATCTTGGGACAACCGTCATCCAAAGGCTTTTCTGCCTCTTTGTTTTGCAACTCTCCCAGGAAACTGAAGAAGAACAAAAGACACACACACCACACACACACACACACACACACACACACACACACACACACACACATACACACACACAAACAGAAAGAAAATACAGAAAGAATATTTGCAAACTAACATTCAAACAATTGAACTATTTCATATGAAATGTACAAATATGTTAGAAAAGGAGGGCTTTTAATGATCAACACCTTTTAGAGTGCCTCACAGAATCTAGCAAAATTAGTAGCACATAGACTTATACACACACAGACACAAAGCCTTCCATTAGCTATGGAAACAACTACATCACTCCATAATGTAAAGTAAATATAGGCTCTGAGTATCCTTTGGGCATCCTCTGTGTGAATTATAAGAGTGTGACACACCTACACTCCAGAGGGAAACTGATAGCCATACATTGCCTTTGAGTGGTTTTACAAGTGTACATACCACCCAACAGCCACCAAGCATCAAAGCTGGAGAGAGATATTGCATTTGATTTCTTATCTAGGCAATTTTCAGTGGGACCTACTTAGTAGGCCTATGAGTGGGATGCCATGTTGCCATGGTAATGATGTTCTCTATTCTGCTCTTCTGCTGAAAGCTTTGTGTGTAGAGTGACACCATGTGGAGAAGAAGGGCATGGAAAGCTAAAAGCCAAATAAAGTAGACTCAGGGTCATGTGAACACACTTTGAAAGATGGTTCCTCAAGGGTTCTTTTGTAAAGAAAATGGCTCTTAATAGAACCATGAGCACACAGAAAACCCTTTCCATGAACAAAGGGTTCTTTCTGTCATGAAAGGGTTCTTCAGGTTGGTGGAGAATGCACTGTAGAGGGTTCTTCTACTGTAAAAAGCTTAATAACATCAATAACAATAACATCATAACATTAGAAGAACCCTTTTTGGTGCTATATAGAATCCTTATCAAAAAGGTGCTATATAGAGCCATCTACATTCTCGCATTCTCTTTTGATCTAAAGAACTCTTTTATGATGCAAAGAACCCATTAATCAAGCAACATGATCTTTGATTGTTCATGGTTCTATATAATCCTTTTCTCCTTTTCTTTGCTAAAGAACCCTTGAAGAACCATCTTTTTTAAGAGTGTAGGCTTAGCATTGCAAGAATGAGAACTCTTGGTGTTCATGTTCAAGCACCTGCTATGTAATCTTTGGCTAGGCTAAAGAACTGATTGTAGATTTCAGGAGGGGAAGTTGAGAGCATGAACCACTGAGCATCGAGGGGGCGATGGCGGAAAGGGTGAACAGCTTGCTTCAAGTTTCTTTGTGTCTACATATCCGAGGATCTCACCTGGTCACTCAACACATCCCACATCATCAGGAAAAGATAACGACGCCTTCACTTCCTCAGAAGGTTAAAAAGAAGTCAACCTGCCACAACAGCTCCTCTGCAACTTCTACAGAGCCACAGTGGAGAGTATCTTGACCAGCTGCATCACCGTCTGGTACGGCAGCACCACAGCTGCTGAACGCAAGACCCTGCAGTGGATAGTCAAAACTGTTCAACACGTCACCACAGCTGTCCTCCCACCAATAGAGGACATATATGACAAGCGATGTGAGAGGAAAGCCACCAACATATCCTTGGACCCCTCACATCCCAGCCACCCCTTGTTCCAACCTCTGCCATCCAGAAAGAGGTACCGGAACATCCGAGCCAGAACCACCAGGCACAAGAACAGTTTCTGTCCCCGAGCTGTCAAACTGGTCACAGTGGCAGCATCGACCTGAGCTTAACAGCAACACTACAGTCTGTTAATGATCAGCCTGATCACTCAGCACACTACACACTGAGCTCCATTACCTCAGAGGACTGTATGCTGTGCACTTCATCTCTGACTAAGCCTTATTTCTAGTATATTTATATATTTATACTGTAACTGTTTATTTAAGACGTGTTACCTGAACATTATGCTGCTACTCTCTACCTGCACTGTACACTTTATATACAGATCACGGCTCACATCTCTTTTCGCACCACTAGTTCTTCTGCATTTACTGTACTGTACTGCAATTCACCATGCACATTTCTGTCTATATATCTGATACACTTGAATATCTGACTATGCACATACTGTCAATTCGTCCAATACACCTGGTATAACCTTTGCCTATGCACATTTTGTCTACGTTCTATACTTGTACTTACTGACTCTGCACATTTTGTCTTGTCTTTTACTGTCTTTTGTCTTTGCACTGTTGCTATTTATCTTTTATTACTGCACTGGAAAAGCAGCCCGATAGTGTTTTGTTATATTGTACTACCCTGTATTGTTGTCACGATTGGCCCCTCCCAGTCCTGTCCATGTGTTCGTGTTTTGGTTTTGTAACTCCGCCCCTGATTGTTTTCACCTGTCTCTCGTTGCCCCTGTGTATTTAAGCCCTGTGTTTGCCCTCTGTTTTCGCTGGTCGTTGTGTGCTCGTCGTGTTGGTGTTGTTTGCCGTTTCCAGCTGTTTGTCATGTCAAATACTCAATCTGTACGTATCGGCTCTTTGACCCTGGACCGTTATGACCCTGATTTTGGATTTGCCCTCAATAAAAGTCCTTACCTCCGCACATGCGTCCGCTACCTCGCTCCTCGTTACAATTGTGTAATGACAATAAAGGTTAATTGAATAGGTTCCTCAAAATGTCTGCAGATTCTAGCATTACCGATAATAAGCAGGGTGATCATTCTACCTGAAACCCCAGTATTGATTTCACTGGTGCATTTGTTTTCCCCTTTTAAACTGTTTAAGGAAACTGACTGTAAAAAGTTAAATGCTTATATATTCTTTGCTTTAGGATTCATCTGAGGAAAAATGCTTTAAAATTTGGGAAAATTAGTTCTCAATGTTCCAGAACTGTTACTTGTTTAACAAATTTTAATTAAAATGAGTTATTAGTCATAGAAATATACCCCATTTCCAAAAAAGTTGAAGCTGTGCAGAATGTAAATAGATGCAGTGATGCGCAGGACATGTTAACCATATTTTTATTTTTAATTTCATTATTTTGAATTTGATGCCAACAACATGCTCCAAAAAAGTTGGGACAGGGGCATCTTTACCACTGTATTTCATCACCTCTTCTTTTAACAACACTCTGTATGTGTTTGGGAACTGAGGAGATGCTGCTGTAGTTTTGAAAGTGAAATGTTTTCCCATTTATGTTTGATATAGGATTTCTGAATACGTATTTTCAGAAGAGGGAAGATGAACACGTATTTTCAGAAGAGGGAAGAACGCAGGGTGACATACAAGAGTGGAGGGAGGTGCACACAGGTGAATTATATCCTTAGCAGGAGATGCCACCTAAAGGAGATTGGAGATTGTAAAGTGGTAGCAGGGGAAAGTGTAGCAAGGCAGCATAGGGTGGTTGTCTGTAGAATGAGATTAGAAACAAAGAAGAGGAAGAGAGTGAAGACAGAGCCAAAGATTAGATGGTGGAAGCTGAAGGAGGAGGATGGTTGCAGGCAGTTCAGGGAAAATTGCTACAGGCCCTTGGGGGCAGTGAGGAGCTACCTGAGGACTGGGAAACTACAGCTAAGGTGGTGAGAGAAACTGGAAAGAATGTGTTGGGTGTTTCGTCTGGTCAGAGGAAAGAAGACAAGGAAAGTTGGTGGTGGAATGAGGAAGTCCAGGAGAGTATTCAGAAGAAGAAGGCAGCTAAGAAAAAGTGGGATAACCAGAGAGATGAAGGAAGTAGGCAGGAGTACTGTGAGGCTAGTCGCATAGCAAAAAGAATGGTGGCAAAGGCAAAGGCTCAGGCCTATGATGAGCTGTATGAGAGGCTGGACAGTAAAGAAGGAGTAAATGACTTGTATCGTTTGGCTAAACAGAGAGATAGAGCGGAAAAGGATGTACAGCAGGTTAGACTGATAAAGGATAGAGAGGAAAATGTACTAGTGAGTGAACAGAGAGTGTTGAGTAGATGGAAGGAGTACTTTGAAGAACTAATGAATGAGGAAAACGAGAGAGAGAGGAGGACAACGGGGGGAGAGATAGTGGATCAGGAAGTGCAGAGAATTAGTAAGGTGGAAGTGAGGGCACCTTTAAAAAGGATGAAGAATGGAAAAGCAATTGGTCCAGATGACATACCTGTGGAGGTATGGAGATGTTTAGGAGAGAAGGCAGTGGACGTTTTAACCAGGTTGTTTAACAAAATCCTGGAGAGTGAGAGGATGCCTGATGAGTGGAGAAGCAGTGTACTGGTCCCCATTTTTAAGAACAAGGGTGATGTGGAGAGCTGCAGTAACTACAGAGGTATAAAGTTGATGAGCCACACCATGAGGGTATGGGAAAGAGTTGTTGAAGCAAGGCTAAGGTGAGAGGTCCAGATCAGTGAGCAGCAGTTTGGTTTCATGCCCAGAAAGAGTACCACAGATGCAATTTTTGTGTTGAGAGTGTCGGTAGAGAAGTACAGAGAAGGTCAGAAGGAGCTACATTGTGTCTTTGTGGATCTAGAGAAGGCATATGATAGGGTGCCAAGACAGGAACTGTGGTACTGTATGAGGTCAGGTGTAGCTGAAAAGTATGTTAGGGTGGTGCAGGACATGTATGAGGATAGTGAGACAGTGGTGAGGTGTGCAGTTGGAGTGACAAATGGTTCTTTCTTGCCCCTTCTTGTTTGCAATGGTGATGGACAGGTTGACAGATGAGGTCAGGCAGGAGGCTCCATGGACCATGATTTTTGCAGATGACATTGTAATCTGTGGTGAGAGTAGAGAGCATGTGGAAGACAATCTGGAGAGGTGGAGGTTTGCACTGGAGAGGAGAGGAATGAAGGTCAGTAGAGATAAGACGGAATACATGTGTGTGAATGAGAAGGAGGCAGGTGGAAAGGTGAAGATGCAAGGAGTAGAGGTCGTAAGGGTGGATGATTTCAAATATCTTGGGTCAACCATCCAGAGCAATGGACAGTGTAGAAAAGAGGTGAAGAAGAGGGTGCAGGCAGGATGGAGTGGGTGGAGACGGATGTCAGGGCTGATGTGTGACAGAAGGATAGCAGCAAGAGCGAAAGGGAAGGTTTACAAGACAGTAGTGCGTCCTGCTATGATGTATAGTTTGGAGACTGTGGCTCTGTCTAAAAGACAGGAGGCTGAGCTGGAGGTGGCGGAGATGAAGATGCTGAGATTTTCGTTGGGAGTGACAAGGATGGACAAGATTAGAAATGAGCAGATCAAAGGAACAGTGAAGGTGGAGCAGTTTGGAGATAAAGCCAGAGAGGCCAGGTTGAGATGGTTTGGACATGTGTGGAGGAGGAATAGTGGATATATTGGTCAAAGAATGTTGGAGATGGAGCTGCCGGGTAGAAGGAGAAGAGGTAGACCTCAGAGAAGGTTTATGGATGTAGTGAAGGTGGACATGGAGATGATTGGTGTGAAAGTAGAGGAGGCAGTGGATAGGATAGGCAAGATGGAGGCAGATGATCCGCTGTGGCGACCTGCTTTACAGTTCGGGGCTCTTTTGTCATATTTTTCATTTCATAATGTGCAGAATATTATCAGTGGTGATACACAGTTTCATCTTTGCATTTTAGAGTTTTAACTAGCATTTGTGGATGCAGGAATGAACTGTTTTCACAGACAGTGATTTTCAGAAATGTTTCGGAGCACATGCAGTGATTTCCCCCACAGAATTATGTCTGTTTTTAATGCAGTGTCGCCTGAGGGCCCAAAGATTATGGCCAGCAAATACTGGTCCTAAATTTTAATTCCATTTAAACAGGTTGTTTTGTGACTTTTATCTTTTTTTTCCTTCTTGAAACTGGAATACAGTCATCCAGTGTTTCCCCGTCGAAAGAATTCACATGCTACATGGCTTGGGCGAAATGCATATGTAACTGGAATGCTAACGTTTTCTAGTGTTTCTAGTTTGTGTGTGTGTGTGTGTGTGTGTGTGTGTGTGTGTGTGTGTGTGTGTGTGTGTGTGTGTGTGTGTGTGTGGGTGTGGGTGTGTGAGATACATCAGTGTATGGCCGAGGAGAGCTGGTTCCTTAAAAATCAAATGTTTTCTATGAATAAAAATATTATTGTTTAAAATTATTTTATTGAAATATGGCTGCTTTGCAGCTACTGCACTTTCAGTTTATTTCAGGTTTGCCTCTAGTGGCATGTTTCAAAACTGTAGCCACATTTTCTGCTTTATGTTAAACGTGTCATATTAAAATATACGCTTGCAAATTAAAGATATTTAGTAAATACTATAAGGAAGTATACTATTTCTATATCATCCTTCTAGAGTATTTCTATAGTGGTATACATATACTTCTATAACATCTATAAAATTCTTGCTCATGTAATATTTATTTACCATTTATCAATACGTTTGTCTTTGTTTTTCTTTTTCGTTTTTTTACCTTTTTTTTTTTTTACATAAGCTGAAGACACCAGCTGACCTTTACATTGTGTGGACTTTTCATAATGAACAGAAAAGTAATGTAATAGTTTGGTTTTGTATTAACAGCAATATTTGTATGGACTTTTAGATTTTGGACAGTTTTTTTTTATGATTAATTGACCAATAGAAATGCTCCAAAATTGCTTGGAATAAAATCTTTTCACATTAACTTACATAAAAAAAAGGAACGTTTCCCCTTCTCCTGACATTGTGGAGACATTTTTAAGAAGTGTGGAAATGAGATCATTTGGTATTTGTGCAGCTGCAGTACTTGCGCTTCTTACTGAACGATGGTTTTCAGTGAATACAGAAACCCTACTGAGAGCAGCGCAAAATCAACGAATTAAAATAAATATTTAAATAATTCAACCCAACTAATAAATGCAGCACAGCTCTACTGGCCTACCGCTCTTTCCTACTGTGTCGCAGCAGAGCATCAAGGGTCATTTCACTCTCCGTTACAGTAGGGGGCGCTCATGTGTATGTTTCTGAAGGTTTTAAAAGACAAATTGACGAGGTGACTTTTCATCTAGACATGGCGGCTCCCTGTAACACACGAGTAAAGCCATGATCAAGCTGTGAATGTCTGTATATGAAAGTCTGTGAAGGAGTGGAGATGGCTTATTTTATTTCTCTATTCTGAACACGAACGTTGCGTTGCCGACCCGAACGGGGGAGCTTAACAGATCTAGATTTACCTTCTTTAGCTCAGCCTAGTTCAGCCGCTTGCTATGCAGCTGTTACTGAGAGCGGTGGTCAGTGTCCTGTCGCTCGCTGGCCGCTCCCCTCGTGTTAAGATCTGTAGAATAAAGCGGAGAAGTCGGGGCTCCACTCAGCCCTTCACTCTGATCAGACACAGATGGATGAAGACAGGCTGTCTGTCCACTCTGTCCACTCACTGTGCGAGACAGTACAGCTCATCAGCTCAGAAGGTAAATAATCAGTAAATGATGTATGATGCCTAATTAATAAGTCTGTCTATTGAATAAGTTGCCTGAGCAGTAAGTTAGACCTCCCTGCAGGACAAAAAACAGTACAGATCAACATGAATTCAGTGCTGGCCTAAGCCGGTCTGGTCCTGGTTTAGCTGATGTTATTGTTGTTTCTTTATAACAGGGTGTAAGATAGAAAAAAAACAAGGCCATAAAATAATATTTAATAAGATGGACTTAAATAATGGAAAAAATAACACTGTTAAAACCAATGAAACGTATTGAATATGTAGCAAAATCATCTTGATTTTCTTTCTTTCAGCAGCATATTGATATGTCAGAGTTTCCTGTGGACAGAATAAGAAATTTCAGCATCATCGCTCATATTGACCATGGAAAAAGCACCCTAGCTGACCGACTGTTGGAGTTGACAGGTGTTTTATGTCTCCAATAAGTCTCTTTCTTAGTCACTGTAAAATCCTAGTCTGTAGGTCTGTGTGGTTAACTTTGCCTTATGATCCTTTGCCCTTCATTTTATGCAGGTGCCATTGCAAAGACTGAGTGTAATAAGCAGGTGTTGGATAAGCTCCAGGTGGAGAGAGAGAGGGGAATCACTGTAAAGGCCCAGACTGCCTCTCTGTTCTATCAGCATGAAGGGCAGACTTACCTACTCAACCTTATTGACACACCGGTCAGCAGAGGGGGAGGGGAATCACTGTTCACGCTAATCATATAGTTGAAGGGAAATTTGCATAGGTTTTTAACAATTCTGCATAATTAAATCAGTAAGATGTAAACAAAGTCATTCAAATATATAAAGAGCCCGACACAAACCAGCTCTCTGATGTGAAATGGTTAAGAGCATGTGATCAAGAGAAACTTGCAGAGTTAAAATTGTTCAAATTGTTGTGGCAGTAGGAACCAGGCGCCTGCAGCATTTATTTCCTCTAAAGTTAGCTCATAAAAAGATATCAGATGTAATGGCTGCTAATATAGTACTTGATGTCCTGATTGCATTGTTTTGTTTTTTTCTCTTCTCAGATTTACCACCATCATATTTACAAATAAACACTCAGAAGACACGTGTAGGTTCACTGGTTGTTGTGGATAGTACACAATGGCTATATTTGCATTGTAGACCTCACAACCCTGGGTTCCTAATAACACCATTGTGAGGCAAATATGTGTTTAGCAAGAAGAGTAGATTTCATATCACACAACTCTGAATGACTTTATTGACATCTCAGTGATTGATTGATCCAGTTATGAAAAATCAGTGTAATTTCCCTTGAAAATTTGAAATGGTACAGTTTAAGTTAAAATGAATGGAAGACTGTTTTCCCTTATTTTTAAACTGTCAAAATCAGAGCAAATAATATAAAACATATTAGTTTTGTGTATTTGTCAAGTATTTATGCTTTCAAGCTTTGCCTGAGCTTTGCTTAAAGTCTTCACCCCTGAAGTCTTCTTTTTTCTGTGTTTAGGGTCATGTTGACTTCAGCTATGAGGTGTCACGCTCCATATCGGCCTGCCAAGGAGTTCTGCTCATAGTCGATGCAAATCAGGTGGAACTCTTTTTCTACCCGTCAAAGGAATACTTCACTTAAAAATGTGAATGTTGATAATAGTGAATGAAGCCTGCAAGAATAGACATCTTAGGATTAATTGATGCCAAGTTGCTACTAACACATCCTGACTTACTTTCTTCACCATTTTTTTTTTAGCATTTTCAAGTGAAATTTTCATTTTAAGAGAATTAAAAGCACTGGCTTGAAAAGCATTCTTTCAGTGCTAAAAGCCGCTGTGGATTTTTATACATATTTTCTAAAATGAAATGTTATAACACAGTACTTCTTACTATATATATATATAATGTATGTATGTATATATATATTATGTATGTATGTATGTATGTATGTATGTATGTATGTATGGGTAGTAAGAAATATTGTTATAACATTTTTTAGAAAATATGTATAAAAATCCACAGCAGCTTTTAGCACTGAAGTATAAATTATATATATAAAAAAATATAAATATACAAATTTATATATAAATTTATTTATACATATAAATTGCTGATATATAGTCTCAATACAAATGTGAAAAACAAATTACTTTGGGAGTTGTGACTTGTGTTTCATAAATTCAAATGTATGTGTTTCTCTGTAACACTTAAAGGGAATACAAGCACAAACAGTGGCCAACTTCTACTTGGCTTTTGAAGCTCAGCTCACCATCATACCAATTATAAATAAGGTAAGCACATAAATTAAAATTAAAAACATAAAATAATCTATTCTTAAATAGACAGTTCAGGTTATATAAACAAATTCTTTGACTTTGCTGTCAGATTGATTTGAAAAATGCAGATCCTGAGAGAGTGGAGAAGCAAATTGAAAAGATCTTTGATATTCCAAAGGAGGAGTGTATCAGGGTGAGTATGGGTTGAAATGAAAACTGTTGTTTTACTTTATGAAATACATTGCACTTAGTTTATTCACAACACTTCTGTACTGGTACATTGCTAGCATTGGCACTGTAGCATCGGTTGTAATGCCACCACATTGTAAATGATATACTCAACAAACCTGTTTAGTTACCGTTTAGTTATGACTAGTTTTTGGAAATCTTTGTCTTTAGATTTCGGCAAAACTAGGGACAAATGTGGATCAGGTTCTTCAAGAGGTGGTGAAGAGGATACCTTCGTGAGTTTACGGCCAATGATTTTGGAGCCTCTCTTTATGAATGTACTCTGCGTAGTCTCTAATACCTGTTTCTGTTTTTCAAATTGACTGTTTAGTCCTACAGCTAAAGTTGAAGAACCATTTAAAGCTCTGGTCTTTGACTCCACTTTCGACCACTATAGAGGAGTGGTAGCCAATATCGCTGTATTTGGAGGACAGGTCTCTAAGGGAGACAGAATTGTCTCAGCACACATGGGAAAGACATATGAGGTCAATGAACTGGGAATCCTGAGACCAGATGAACACCCCACAGAGAAGCTGTAAGAAGCTCTTCTACATCTACAGCAGTGGTTACCAACCCTGGCCCTGGAGATCTACCTTCCTGCAGAGTGTAGTTCCAACCACAGTCAGCCACAACTGCTCCAGCTAATTAAAGTCTTCAGAAGTCCTGGATCGTCTGGCTCTAAATCAGTCATTTTCAGTCAGGGGGAGGCAGTAGGTTGGAACTAAACTCTGTTGGGAAAGTAGATTTTCAGGAGGAGAGTTTGAGACCCCTAATCTATGGCTTTGTTTTCTATGTTATATTTTTGAGTATAAAAATATTTTAGTCAATTGAACCAGTCTTTCTGTTTGGTTAATATCAGAATATGAGGAGGAAAAGTGGTAGTTCGCAAAATTCAGTTTTGTTTTTGTCAGAAATGATACCTGTACAGTAATTACCATATTCATGTTTGAATCATTCTGGTGCCCTAACACTGGTTTTATCTCAGCTACGCGGGACAGGTGGGCTACGTGATAGCCGGAATGAAGGAGGTGAAAGAGGCTCAGATTGGAGACACCCTGTATCTCCATAAGCAGCCAGTAGAGACGCTGCCGGGCTTCAAACCTGCTAAATCCATGGTGTTTGCAGGTATATTTACTTGAAATACAATAGCTTATGTTGTCTTTTTCTACCTTGTTGAATTACAAACAATTGTGTACAAAAGTTTAGGCACCCTGGTCAAATTACACGTTCTATTGATTTCCTAAGTGAAAATACGTTAACACATCCTCTACAGAGAACACACATCTGCACATTTTAATGCACAAATACTGTTTATTTGCTGAATTCAACATATTGGTGGGAAAATAAACATAAAACGTGGCATGTATGAAAGTTACATTTCGTATTTTATGTTTTATTTATTGAAATGTTATTCTCAGCAGCAAACAGAATTTGTATGTTAAAATTGGCTGGAAAAAGCCTTGTTTAAGTCTGTTTCCTATAGAGGATGTGTTAACCTATTTTCACTTAGAAAATCAAGAAAATATGTCATTTGGCCAGGGGTCTTAAAACCTTAAGTGTGTTAAAATCTTTGCATACAACTGTAGAATTTTCCATGCATTCCCACTGAATTACAGATGCATCATCTGTTCTAAATAACATGAAAATTAGTTTTCTTTCGCTTGAAGAGACCTGCCTTGTCATTGATAATGTGATTTTTGTTATAAATGCAAAAATGCAAACTGTGACAAATTGTAGTGTCTTCTAGTTCCTACACAAAATGACTAAACATCCTCAAAAAAAAACAGCCACATTCAGTGTGTCACGAATGTATTAGTGGACCAAGCCATTGTTCCAAATGAATGGCATTAAATTTGTCATGTTGTAGGGATCTATCCGATGGACCAGTCAGAGTACACGACGCTGCGTAGTGCTGTGGAGAAGCTGACTCTGAATGACTCCAGTGTGACTGTGCAGAGAGACAGCAGTCTGGCCCTGGGGGCTGGGTGGAGGTCAGAGTAAAATAAATGGCCGCACTGCCCTACTGATGTTATAGCAGATCTCTTAGTCTGTGACATGATGATATTCTCACACAGATGCTTTTTTTTTCTTTCTCATTTTCTTAGGTTGGGATTTCTGGGTTTATTGCATATGGAGGTGTTTAACCAGCGTTTGGAGCAGGAGTATAATGCCTCTGTAATAGTCACAGCTCCAACTGTGCCATACAAAGCTGTCATGTCCTCCCCCAAACTAATAAAGGTATGACTTGTACTCTTTTGTACTTTTTTAAACCTCAGAAGCTGAAAGTTAGATTTTCATTTTGATATACTGCTCATGTGTGTGTGTAATTACATATTTAATCCGTAGTCACATTACATTTCTATTACATTCTGTATTGACAGGTTTGGATCTGTGCTTTTTTTTTCTGTTAGTTTTCATGTTAAATGACAAAAAAATGTAAATGTGTATGTAAAGTGTGTTTTTTTTTCTGTCCGCAAAACAATTGAAAGTTTAGATTCTGCATGCCAGCAGAATTTTGCAGCTTGTTTGAAGGAGCTGTATATCAGTAATGTTGGATAATTAATATTATAAAGCACCATGCTTTTGATATCTCCTGAATGGTAATTTTCCTTTAAAGGTTATTCAACTGAAATACATACATAACAGAAGATACAACCTCTTAGATAGTGGTGGGTGACATGGCAATAATGTCATATCACAATATTTAAGACATTTTCATGATACACTGGATCACAATGTTTTGACACTGATTCAAAAATGCACCAGTAATGTCATATTTAGCATCACAGTCCTCAAAAACTATGAGTACAATGATTTTTATTCAACATTTCACACACTGTTCTGCACTAAAACCAATTAAACAGGACTAATTATGCTCTTTGTTTTGTGGAACAGTCATGCTGTGTTTTTTCTATGGACGATGTCTGGGATTTGCTCAGAAAAGCATTGTCACGATGAGGCATTGTATCTTGATAACAATTAAACTGTCATATTGCCAACCTCATAAGGGCAATGTTCTGCGTATAGTATCTACAAACATATGTCAGAGTGTCTAACATAAGAGTAATATTTTGAGGATGGCAGGACATACAGATTCTCTGTTTGAGCCACTGATCATATTACTGTGCTGTACAGGAGTATGGGCAGGAGGTGGTGACCATTGTAAACCCGGCCCAATTCCCAGACAAGTCTCAGGTGGTGGAATACCTGGAGCCAATGGTGATAGGAACTATTATTACCCCTGATGATTTCACCGGAAAGATCATGAGCCTCTGCCTGGTGAAATTTAAAAACTCTTTAAAAATTTTTCTGTTTTATACTCTTTTAGGCCTTAGAAGTTGAAAGTTAGGTTTGTTTGATGCAGTGTTTCAAAAAGAAATGGGGGGGGAAAGACAGATTTCTATTTAAAGTTTTAAAAAGTGCCAATCCAAGTAAAAGTAAGTTTAAAACATGAAAATGTTTTTTGCAAATAGTTACCTTGTTTAGTCCTAGTGCGTTTTAATCTGCTGTGTATCAGGTTAGTTTCTGCCCAGTGAGTTGCACTGTAAATTGTGGAGCTCTGTGCGTAAGCTAGCATGCTGTTTTAGAAAGGTAGTTCAGATGTTTTTTCATGACATTGAATTAAAGAGAATAATGAACTATGGTCAAAATAAATGCAGTTATTTTGAATTGTGCTTTAAAGTTTATGTAAACATACTGTGCTGAAATGTGAGCAAAATAAGACAAAGAACCATGACACTTGATGGGTCACATGGATTCTTTTTTTCATAAGAAAAAAAAAAGAGTGTAGTTTGTCTTCTGTTCAAGTTGTTGTGTTCACATCCATACTCATTCTATTGAGTGATTATCCTCAGACTCTAGTGCCTCTCTTCTAATTGCTTTTCAATTCAGGACTAATTTGCTTTTGACAAAGAGTAGCAAACTTCCAGCTACCATAACACAATTTCTGTTCAGAGCCGCAGAGCCATTCAGAAGAACATGGTGTACATTGATGACCATCGAGTAATGATGAAGTATCTGTTTCCTCTAAATGAGATTGTGGTGGATTTTTATGACCAACTTAAGTCCATGTCCTCAGGATACGCGAGGTAATATTACTGATAAGCTTTGCTACAGTTTTTCAGTAAGCCTTCTGAGAATTGAGCCATCGTTTAAGTCTGATTCAGCATTTTGACACTATAGTGCAGTTTTCTTTTCCAGCTTTGACTATGAGGATGCTGGGTATGAACCAGCTGAACTCATTAAGATTGATTTCCTGCTGAATGGGAAACCAGTGGAAGAGCTCACCACTATTGTTCACAAGTAAGTGCAGCAAGATGTAAATGCATGACTGGTAATCTGAGTAACCAACGTCCAGTTGCACTTGGCAGCACTGTATGTAGTTTCATGAGAGTCCTTTGCTGTGTTGCTGCTTCCAGAGACCGAGCGTATAGCATGGGGAAAGCCATGTGTGAGAGGCTGAGGGACTCTATTCCCAGACAGATGTTTGAAATTGCTGTGCAGGCAGCTATTGGGAGCAAAGTCATCGCCAGAGAAACGTGAGTGTTGTTGCCCATTTCTTAACATGGGCTGTATTTAAATGCTAATTGTCCTAGAGTTTGGTTTGAAATATTTATTTATTTTTATATATTTCTGTGTCGTTCCTCAGGATCAAAGCATACAGAAAGAATGTTCTTGCAAAATGTGTAAGTGTCTTTCTGTTTCTTGTTTATTATACATTTGCTTCCAATTTTATTGATGTGCAATGCTGTGCAAAAGACCACATTTTGTTTGTTTAATTTCCAGTCAAAGTGGGCTTTAAGTATACGTTATTCACTTTTTTGCATCGTAAAAAAGCAAGCAACATATTCAACAGAAAATTACAAAGAAGCCCTCAAAATTTAAAATATCATCTAATTTTTTTAGTATTTCCTGTTTACATTCTTTTTGGGAGATTTTGAGAAGTTGATTATATTTTCACGTAATCAGTAGGGCGGCACGGTGGCGTGGTGGGTAGTGCTGTTGCCTCACAGCGAGGGGGGCCTGGGTTCAATTCCCCGGGCCGGGTGACCGGGGTCCTCTCTGTGTGGAGTTTGCATGTTCTCCCCGTGTCTGCATGGGTTTCCTCCGCAGTCCAAGACATGCAGTCAGGTTGATTGGACGTGCTAAATTGCCCCTAGGTGTGAGTGTGTGAGTGACTGTCTGTGTCTGTCTGTCCTGCGATGGACTGGCGACCTGTCCAGGGTGTCCTGGGATAGGCTCCAGCACCTCCCGCGACCCTGACGGAGAAGCGGCTTGGAAAATGGATGGATGGATGGACAATTCAAGTAATGCCCGTTCCTAAAGTCATTGGCGGTTTAGTCGTTGGTTCATAAAACCTAATTATACATCTTAAATGTCCATTTCCACTTTTTGCCCATTTCCTTTTTTCAGTAATCTTAACAGCTACACATCCTTTCAGAATCATAGTGTTGTCTTCTCATGGTGAAAGGATGGACAGAAAGACCTATGGATTTTTTCGTATCTCAAGCAAAAGTAGAGTTTTATTTTCTCCTCTCTCTTGATGAAAGCTTTAGTGTTTGATAAGCTTTACTGTCGAATATCTGATAGTAAAAGTTTTGGTGGTCTGCCACGTCTTGCATGGAATCTCATTTTCTCTATATTTTAATCATTTTTTTTACTCCAATTTTGAAAACTCCTTTTTTCACTTGTTTTCCTTTGACATTCCTCTTCTCTAGGCAAGGACATATGGGTTATGTTCTATTTAATGTCCTCAGAAACATCTCCTTTAGCCATTTTAGATGCACAAGAGAAAGAAATCTGTGAGGCAGTTAATGTACTGTGTGTTTGGATAGTTGCCTGTGTGAATGTTGGTGTCTCTTTGAAGGGGAACATAACTTCAGAGACTTCTTTGGGAACAGCTTTTGTTGGGAGGACACAGCTGTAACTGGTTTTAAGATTTAAAGTGGCAGTAGAGTGCACAAACGTAGAGTGGACAAATTGAATAAAGATAGGTGTGATAGAGTTGGAGGCTTTAGTTTAATTTTCTTTTAAATGTATTTTTTCAGCTTTTTTCTTGATGCTGAAAAATAAGTAATTTGTATTTGTTTTTCTTGTTTTGGCTGGGAAATAAACAAAAGGGCCATCTCTGACTTTTACACAGTACTGTACTTATTTAACTCTTGTATTGTTATGAATCTACTGTTTCCAACAGTATGGAGGAGATATTACTCGAAAAATGAAACTGTTGAAGAAGCAAGCTGAGGGCAAGAAGAAAATGAGGCGCATCGGAAATGTGGAGGTCCCAAAAGATGCTTTCATTAACGTACTGAAAAAGAAGTAGAAGTTACATTGCAATGAGTTTTAACAACCCTGCTAGTATATTTATCTCAGAGTGATGAAATGAGGACACCTTGAAACATGAATTATGTGTTTGTTTTAAAACACTGCTACTGACTTGTATAATTTAAGAATGGACTGTAATTATGTAACAACTATTTGAGGAGTATTTTAATACATCGGTTGGAATCTTCCGATGTATCTTCACAGCATAGATGATTGCCTTCAGATGACCCCAAAGATAAAAGTCTAAGGGGGTCAGATCGGGAGACCTTGGGGGAAATTCAACTGGCCCACGACGACCAATCCACTTTCCAGGAAACTGTTCATCTAGGAATGCTCAGACCTGACACCCAAAATGTGGTGGTGCACCATCGCGCTGGAAAAACTCAGGGAACGTGTCAGCTTCCAAAGTGGATTGATCATTGAAGGCAATTGTCTATGCTGTGAAGATACGAGATGTACAGCACCTGAAACTACGGATACTGGAAGCCTGTGTTAGCATTTCTTCTGCGGTGTTGCTATCAGTGTGTGAAGAGCGGGAGAAGAGGGTTGCATTGACAATCCAACACAATGGGCAGCACTTTGAACATATTTTATAATCGTCAGAAACTTGTAAATAACTCATGAAAATAAAGTTACGTTAAAACCAGGCACACCATTGTTTTTCTTGTGAAAGTCTCAATAAGTTTGATGTGTCACATGACCCTCTTCCCATTGAAAAAAAACTAAAGTTGGATCCAAAATGGCCATCATGGTCACCACCCATCTTGAAAAGTTCCCTCCCATATACTAATGTGCCATAAACAGGAAGTTAATATCACCAACATTCCCATTTTATTTGGGTGTATCCATATAAATGGCACACCCTGCATTTTAGTGTACAATTACAGTTTATTTTCTGAGTTTTAACATATTGGACAAAACAAGCTATAAAAAGGGCCATATAGATAAAAGAAATAATTCTGAGTACAGTGGTGTAGTTAAGGTCTCTGTAGAGGATGTCAACATATTTTCACTTAGGAAATTAATAGAACAAATAGGCAAAAGTTTGGTGTTCTTTTTGGCAGTGGATGCACTTTGGCGTAATTTAGTTAGACTGACTGCTTAATGGCATTATTTTACTCAGTGTAGTTACACAGTACTTTAGAGTCTGTATTTCAAACTTACCTTTTTAATACACAGAACCCAGTTGGTGTATCACTATAACATTAGTTTAACTTTCTTGGAACGTACCATCATGTTACTTAGACCCTTGCACCATATTCTTTTAAAGTTAATACCTAGAACTTGGAGGACTGTAAAGGAAAGTGTACAGTGATTGTATATAACTCCAGTAGTTGACAGTATGACCACTTAAACAAGCAAATAATTCATTTATATCATTAAGACAAAAACATCTCAACCCAAAAAGTTTATTATCCCTACAACCATGTAAAATAAGATATGAAAGGCAGATTTGGCATAAGTGCAAATCTGGTAGCATTTTCATGTTGAATAAAGAGGTGAATGGAAACATTTTTATAAACAGAAAAAAAAGATGTTAATATTCCTGTTGACATCACTATTCACAGGGGCATTTTCATCAGATTACTCAAAATACTGAAGTATAAAAGAAATACAATCAGATTTTTAGAAGTAACTACAGGTTACAAGCTTTAACATACCAAGCACAGACCTGTTTATACAGAGTACAATTAAAATGTGCCGGTTGCCATGACCTCTTATAAAAGTAAAAGAGCAGAGAACAGAACAGAAATAATATTAATTGATACACAGATCTGGAAAAGTATACAGAACATGCTCATGTTAATGAGGCTCAGTACTATTTAATAAATGGCACTGATGTTTTAAGTGTTTATTTTCCAAAACAGAAGACCAAGGTCACTCAGCAACTATCATATAACAGATTCTTTCTGATCCCAACAAAGTGTCCAGATAATAAGTGTCAGAAAAAGGACGACAAAGCAGGTAATACTGGTCCCAAATAAACACGCAAGTCACTCAAGTCTCTAGCACTGAACGCCAACTCCTTTTACTGTTGAATTTAAGAGGCAATCCAGAGCAGTGCTTTCCAATTCTATCACTGGAGTGTTTTAGACACTTTCAATAGAGGGAATACCCCATGAATTTCATGGGAACAATGACAGTACAGTCACTTGTAATGAGCTCTCTAACATGAAGTAAAAAGCTCACTGAAATAACTGTTTTTATGGTACATGGTTGAAACAACCACTACTGTACTACAGTTCTGGATGGAGTGAGCTAAATCGCCCTAGTTAAAGAGTTTTTCCATGTTCTTGCATAACCGATTCATCATTTAAAGGCCTTATTAATTTGTTAATGGGTTGAATCAGAGCAATGTAAGAGCAGTAGAAGGCAGGATTTCTCCAGGACTAGGACTTCTGGAAGAACCTGAAGAAATGGAGACCAATCACTGAAGACTAAACGTGAGTAATTACATTCCAGCAAGAAATGTTACAGTAAGCATATGTAAAGGCTCTGAGATCCAGTCCATAACAAAATAATAAAAGGCTGGAGTGTTGTAGGATATATAAATTTCCAGCTTTGAAAGAACAAAAGGAGTCAACCGTGTAAAGTACCTCTTGTAACCCAAGACAGATATGCAAAGTTAGTTTTATGCTGAACTGGATTATTAGGAATAACAAACATCATGACTTTTTTGTTTTACAAGTAACACGTTCCAGTCATGTGAAATAACAGTACAAAATTAAATGGCATGTTAATTGAAAAATGAAATGGGCGTTAGAGTTGACGAGAGTGAAGTCAGTGTTTTCATACAAGAGTTAAACCTTAGTAACAATCAAATGCCAAAACTGATTTCCCTTAAACTGAACTTTCCATAAAACTCAGACCACATTATTGTTTTTCTACCCTGTTGTTTCAAGTTGGCAGAGAAGAAGTGTGCTTTTCTGGAGTGCATTAGGAAACCACTGAAGATCAAGCCTATGGATAGAAGTCAACAGTTCAAATGCAAAGGCGTCTACATAGATCAGTGGGACATGCCATTCTCACTGTTTTTTTTCAGCCACCTTTGTTACATTCGGAGGTTGCTGCGGTCTCTGAAACCATTTTCTTCTACTGTAAACTGGTGCAAATATTTTGTTTCACTCCCTTAAGACATAAAATTGCATGTCCCCATCCTTAATCCTTATAGTTCTTCACGCTGTGCATGGGCTCCACCAGTTGATTGTGAACATGCATTAGCCCTGTAATAAAGAACACATGCCTAAATGAGGGGCAAATCAGTGGCAGCGAGGAATGATTAACATACTCAGGGGATTAGCGATTGTTATTCGAACACTGTGCTTATACTGATCATACTGGTAAATATTCTAAAACATTTTATGCCCCTCTTGAAACCTAACCTGCTGTAAGGAAATAAAAGCATTACGGTACAGGGGTAATGAAGAAGAAATTCAGCTATTCAGCTAAATCTTGTGGAACCAGGAAACAGCAAGAAGCTGTATTAAGGGGGAAAAGCATTAGAACTATTAGGAAATGCAACTAATAAAAAATGCAGCAAATACTGTGGAATCAGGAAGTAGTAAACAAACACTGCATTGTGTTTACTGAGAGAGAAAGTAAAGGGGTTCTTTTACATCATCGACAGCTAAAATGCCGGTTTTAGTCATATGAGCTCATAGGGCACGGACAAACTGCTCTACAAAGCTGTCTTTGAAAAGGCATACAACAACAAACTTTATGTAAAAAGGCTCTTAGGCAAAATTCAGCCCCAGTCTACTCTACATGAGCTAAAATGCAATTGTGCTCACATACCTTTGAAATACTTCACCGTCTTGACCCTGAGCTCGAGTGTTGCATCCTCATCACAGACAAATATGGTGCGAGGATGCTGCTGGAAGGCAGATACTGTCCACATGTGGTTCACCCCCTCCTCTATGGCCTTATACAGGGCAAAGGCTTTGTGTGCACCAGTGATCAGGATCATAACCTGCAAGTGCAACACAGATCACAGAATTCTTTACAATACAGCCATGATGATGTTCTTAGAACCAGACATATAATATGAGGCAGGTAACAGGTTGATTGCAAAAATCAGGTGATATTTGGTTTGCAGAATAAAGATGAACAGCAATTCATGCACTAATGGACGGTTGCTGCATTTGATAGTGTATGTAGTGTATCAGCTGGACAATGACACTAGAAAATGTAGAGCCAGTGTCCAGCATGGTCTGATAGTTTTCCTGCTCAAATACACCTGATTTGACTCATCTGTTAATCATTTAGTTTAGCAGGTGTGAGTGGCTTTTACCTCTCTAGCATCCATAACCGTCCCCACGCCAACAGTAAGAGTCATGGTGGGGACTTTAGACAAGTCATTCCCAAAGAAACGAGCATTGGCTACTATAGTGTCCTTAGCCAGAGTCTTCACTCGCGTCCTCGACACCAAACTGGAACCAGGCTCATTAAAGGCAATGTGGCCGTCTGGCCCAATACCTGCCAAAATAAGAGGAGAGAGTGATGGAAACATATTCCAATTATTACCATGAATTCAAACTGTACATCATGTTAAACTTGAGCAAAACACTGTAGAACAAACAGTGCATATTACTTCGGCTTAGGGTTA
Organism: Pygocentrus nattereri; assembly: GCF_015220715.1. Lineage (NCBI taxonomy): Eukaryota > Metazoa > Chordata > Actinopteri > Characiformes > Serrasalmidae > Pygocentrus > Pygocentrus nattereri. The sequence continues at coordinate 16,911,041 of NC_051218.1, forward strand.
ATTACACGTTTCTTTAGACCAGAGGTGCTCCCAGACTGCTGGCTGTACTGGGGAACACTAAATTAAGGGGGCACAGCTAAGTCTCTTTGCTTGTCAATCATAGGGCTGAACAATTTGGGGAAAACAACTAATTGTGATTTTTTTCTAACAACTATTGTGACCGCAATTTAAATTATTTTAATTATTTTGTGTAAATTAAAGTTCAGACTTGTTTCTTTTGGCCAAGACAATCTTCGTGCACCTAACTGCCAGTCAGTTGTGGTTGTGTTGTCACCTACACAGCATGTGGTTGTTAGTTGCATCTGATTGGTTCAACACATCTGCAGGCAGTTAAGTTACTTGGTTAAATTTCACGAGTTAAAACTTAAGACAACATTGTTGACAATGTAGGCTCAAATTAAAATTTAGATTTGAAAACACCACCCCATCCAAATATGAAAAAAAGAACTTTCAACTGTTTTCACTTAAACTAAAGTTGTTTAATCAGCCTCAATTAAAAGCTCTCTATGTGCCAAAGTACTGCAGTGGATACTGTGGCAGTCTTAATTGCTTTGACCTCGTGTCTTTGTCTTACTGTGCTACGTTTGCTTTCATTTTTTTAAATTTCAAACACATGCATGTGAATACATTTGAGACAAAAAATTGTGTGGTTTTCTTTTTGCAAAATGAGTCCCTTGTAAAAATTGTATATGATATTATTGGTTTATTGAATGAAACTAGAATACATGAGTTGCTAACTTACATAGTGCCTTTCATTTAGTGTTCTGATATGCATTTTTAAGTAGGCCACGTGGTTATTCCCTAGCATTACTCTGGCTGCTCAATGGCTGGCTGGCTGGCTTGCTAATAAACATAGCTATAAAAGCATTTCTACATCTATGCTGTGAGAGCGACCTACCTACCTAACTCCATATTGAGAATGGCTGTTGTAAAGCCTGACTATTGAAAGAGTTCAAAGTAAAACACAGGCACAGGGCAGAAATGTTTGTGAGTAGTGAATTTGTAAGGTCATAACGTTTTTGTTGTGTAGTTTCACCCAGTAATTGAGGTTCAGACTGTAAACTTTACAGCTTAGGTATTTTTTCCCCAGTGATTATAGTGCAGCACAACAAAATTTTACTGGGGCATGTGCTGATTTAAACTACACATGCACCTTACTCATCTGTGTATTAGTGCCATGTTCTTTTAAAAGCTCATGCTGAAAGCCAAAAATCCTCATCACACCTCCTACAAACAGCTCAATGCCCCCGGCTGCTGTTATCTTCTGTTCAAAGGCATCACACTCCGCCTGCAAGTCAGTCGCATTGCCGTCCAAGATGTGGGTGTTCTGAGGCTCTATATCGATGTGCTTGAAGAAGTTGTTCCACATGTATGAATGGTAACTCTCCGGATGATCTCTTGGCAGACCTAGAGAGATACATACATTTATTAGGAAAACAGCAATAAAAAAATGTATATAAATGTTTCATGCTTCAAGCCTTCCCTTGCTCCATTCATTTCATGGTGAGGAGTAATGTAAATAAAGCTAAAACTATAGCTTTACATAGATAGTGAGGAGGGATCCATATAAAGCTATGCTACAGCAGTACACTGTGAGAGGCCTACCATTTAACAAAATCTTCAACAGATACTGTATTTATCATTAAAACAGTATAATCAAAGTGCCTTCAATTGATCTTGAAATGCAGAAACATGCTATGTAACTACAGTCAGTAGTGTTATAACCGACCAATCCAGTTCCAAATGTGCATTTAGTAGTAGGTTTTGTTCATAACAATGAGAATATTTATTAAAATAAAAATATATTGACAATTTATTATTGAACACAGATTATGTCTGTGTTTAAATATAGAACTTCAGAAATACTTATAAAGTAAACTACCAAACTTCTATTTAATATTTTCCCCTTTTTGGTATATTTAAAAAAAGTAACCATGACTTATGGGTACAACAGTACATGTGATGCTAACTGTAGTTACCATTAAACTAAGAATCAAGAAACAACTTCATCAAGAGATCCAGCTGTGCTGCTGATAAACTGAAATTAGTCATGTGATTTAGTACTGTTCTCCAAAAAACCCCATCAGTGCACCTCTAGTCAGTCAAATTTATGCCATGTAGACTTGCTGACATGCAGTGGCAGCTGTCATTCTGAAATACCAGACTATTACATCAGCTGTGTGTTTAGCGCTCTCTCACAGAATAACAATCTGTGCTAGTAGGACTGACTTACCAACATACTCATCCATGTTAAAGGTCTTCACATATTTAAAGGACAGATCTCCACTCTTGTGATACTCAATCAGCTTCCTGTAGCAGCCCAGTGGAGTGCTTCCTGAAACATTAAATTGAAAACAACACTCAAAGACCAGTAAAACGTTGAACATTTCATGATCCAACACTCTCAAATAGTGATTTTTACTGATGGCATGAAGCCCTGAAATAAAAGCACTGTGAAGCAATCTCCTCAGAATATGTGGACAAGGCTGCTTGAGAAGTGGACAGAACAGATGCAGTTCATGCACATTACAGAGTGAATTATACGCAGACCTCTCTCTGTCCCATAAGGAAAATAAATCCACATATACATTGCCAAGAATGAAGAGAGAAAAACCTTTCTTCCATCATGCATTTTTTCCTTACCAGTTGGCAGGCCTAGAGTGAAGTATCTGTCTGCGCTGGGCCTGAACTGGATAATTCGGTTGCGGATGTATTTGGCAGCCCACTCGCTGGCCAGGTCATAGTCATCGAGAATTACAAGTCTCATTATTGCCTTTAAAAATAAAATTTTTTTTTAAAAGAGTTAAGATAAGCACAATCAATAATGCGTCAATGCCCAATGAGCAGTCAGTATGAACCATGAACTTTGTTAACCAGAATGAAAGTAGATAATTGTGACTCAAAGCAAAGAATGAATAAATACACTGCAGTACTTGATTGCTAAAACATATTAGATATAATTGGGTGTCTCACGGGAGAAGCCTTATCTTGCTAATTTGTTAACATTTTCATGTTGCTATCACTCATTTTTTTTTCCAGAAGAGATTTCACAGAGACTGTGCAAAACATGACAGTATTTAATGAAAACTGACAGAAATTACTCTCAGAATTATGAACAGAGCACAGAGCTGAGCTGTGTGAACCATAATTGATTTTTTGCAAAATTATGATCAACAGCTAATCACAATTGTCTTTAAACGTTCCTTACATTGACAAATGAAGAAATAACTTTGGCAGAACTTGTCAGAACAATGTCAGTAGCAATAAATTAGTCAGACACTAAGAAATGGTGGAAATGTGTTACTGAGGAATATGTTATCCTGATCATCTGGAGGTGTTGGTTTTGTTTCAGTCCTAAAGTTGAAGACATTTTGGATTAATCCAAGAGGAAGACCAAAATCAAAGCTCAATGTTAAAACTATAAACAGACAGAGTTATCTTGGCTCCAAGCTAGGTAGAACTTTATCTGGAGTACTCTACCTGCTAAAATCATTTTAAATTATATCCAATGACATCACAGAAAAAAATGTCACGATCTGTTAGCTACCCAGTTACCTTTCTTTACTTAGCCACTGACAGCTAGCTTGATAACGCAGTCAGATTAAACAGGACTGTACAGTACTCGCATTTGTGATTAAAACATTGTGTAAAGATAAATATTAATGCACTCATACATGTATAATTTTATGTATTGTTTCATTTCACTTTAAATTGGATTACATTCATACTGTATTGTCAATTCTCAAACAAGCATACCTGCACTAAACATCTAAATAAAAGAAAGAAACAAAGAAAGAAAGAAAGAAAGAAAGAAATGTACTGGTATGCTTCTATTTTTTCCTTTGCGCATCTGAACCTTTTTGGTATGTTAGGCGCGTGCTACATGTGCTACCACATAGTCTGAAAGTACTGAAAGTTTAACGAATGCAGCAAGAATTATCTAAGGGAGGCAGGAAAACATCTCAAAACTTCACAAATAGTCGACCGTTAAAACAGTTTTTATTCATTTATACAGTAATACATTGCTGTAAAAGACCAATCATGTACCTAAAAAGGGTGGAAACAGTATTGTCTAGGTGATGGAGGATGTGTAATAGGCAAGTGTGGCATTGCATAAAGATAACTTACAGACAGACAGACTTGCCTATTGAAATTAGAAGAAAGAAAAAAAAAAGAAAATCAGACAATGGATGTTACAGAGGTGTTCCAGGTTCTGTCATGGACAAGCCACAATTCATAACATCGTTTACAAATGCTGCCTGGATGTACTGTAATTGGAAAAGTCTTGAATGTCATCCAGTATGTATGTCAGCTCCTTTTGTTTGGGTCCCTCTCCCTCTCCTTGTCTCCAGTCTCCCTCTCCTTGTCTCCACACATGGTCTCAAGAGAGTATGCCATTGTCATATTTGTGGGCATATACTGCGTTATTGCAAATTGTAAATTATGCCACAAGTGTACTGTGAGTACCTCAAACACTGAACAACATGCATTCCATGCTGGTCTAAACTGATCTGTGCTGGTTTAGTACAGGATTTGCTGGTCACCCAGCATAACCATGCAAGCATTCCACACCCAACATGCAGATCTATGTTGGGTTTTCTAGCAGGTAATTCAGTGAAAGTAGGTTCCGATTAGGCAGTGTAAAATTTAGAAAACAAACCATTGTTTCGCAATACTAAGTCAAAATCACGAGAACATTAAATATAACTTCGATATATGAAAGTCAAAAGTTAGAAATACTGCTTCTGGGAAAACAGAAGGAGGAGAAACGGACACTTTCTACTCTACACGGCGATAATACACTTCCATTTGGATCAGAGCCTCCTCAACAGTGAAAACAAGTTATGCGAGTTAGATGTTCAGATAAAAACTTTATCTGTAATACGACAGGCGAACTGAACCAACACATCTATAGCCTCTAAGATAATATGTGCACAGAGTGCTGACGGACTGAGCAGCCGAAGTTTCTCCTCCTGAAGTTTAGCTTTGCAGCAGAGCCGGGCTTAACTAACGGTAGGAAAGCTCAGCGCCTGACTGTGCACGCCGTAGAATATCAGGAGATTCAGCACAGACACTCGCTAAAGCGGCGGTGGGTGTAAAAGACCACTTTACTCACCGTGAAAAACTACAGTAGCCTCGTCCGCGAGCGACTGAATGGAGCCCTGGGTTTTTTTGTAAACAGTGATCATATGATAGCTTTCCGGTCATATGTTCTGACGTCACGAACCTCGAGCTGTCATTGTATGGTGGCCGAAAACGTTCAAAGAGTCTGAGCCCAAATCTGCAGTACGCGTTGGCTGAAAGATGTAGGTTAATTATGATCAGTGATTGTAAAATTGATATTTGCGACATCAGACATTAAATACTGACATCCCAACAGCTGTAAATGTGAACACGTTTATTATACTAAATAGTTTAATCCAAACAGTGAAGTGCAGAAGCTGGTGGAAATAGGCGGGGTTTTGGGGGCTGTTGTTCTGTATTGCTTTTCTCATTTTATTTTAGTAAAAACGATGTGGTCTCTTTCACGACATTTTACTTGTCTTTCTCAGCGCATGCTACCCAGGCTGACCTTGCAACGCGAACCCTGGGGCGAGCGAGCGAGAGAGAGAGAGAGAGAGAGAGAGAGAGAGAGAGAGAGAGAGAGAGAGAGAGAGAGAGAGAAGGCAGGCAGGCAGGCAGGCAGGCAGGAGGGGAGGGGGTGGGGTGGCCGAGCCAGACCTCGCAGGATTAAGTCCTTCTGCTGACAGCATCCAGCCCAAACCCGCCCTTCCACACACTCGCACGCTGTGCTCCATCCCTGTCCCACGCTCGGATTCAGCCCAAATCTGACACCTCGCGCCGCCTGGACACCTCCGATCCACTCACACACCCCCCCAGAGCCGGTGGTGGTCCCACCTACAGCCACGAGGTGAGTGCAGGTCTCCCTTCTGTGAATGTGTACTGCTTGCTTAACGCTACCTTTTATGTAAATAGCACCCAGGCCCATGCATGGCGATGCACCTTACACACACAGCGAGGGCTTTTGCTGTGGCTGTGATTCAGCCGCTTGCTTTAGCCCACAGGCTACAACTGCAGGAGTTGCACACATGCGTGTCCTCTTTTAACGGAAGCGCAAAAGAAAGATCCCAATCGGATTAAGATTACTGAAGAAAATTAAATAGCAAAAGACTGACCTTTTTGTCTTCTTTTAGAGCACAATTAAAAAACGACTTGAGTTTTTCTAGAGGAGCATCTAAAGCAGAGTGCTCTGTCTGAATGTAACGTTATTTATTTATCTAAATAAATGGGTCAGACGATACAGAAAATAACCCCCCCCCCCCCCAAAAAAAAAAAATTGCACATAACTGAAGTTACATCTTCTGTGAATTAATTAAACGATCTCAAACCACTGACAGATTTACCCAGTCGATCGTTTGCCTCAATGGGAAATGATGGGCTTGCTCATTGTTTGGCTGGTAGATGCTGCTCATGTGGAGAAGCCCCCTCACGCCGGTGGAAAACTACACTGGGGCTTTTGTGTGAGGGAGGGCGAACATGCGCCGAGACGAAACGGCACCGTGTACTCGGACCAGAAGAAAGAAATAGCGCTGAAGTGGCGATTCCTCTAAACCAAGTGAGAATGTCTGCTAGACGAGGAGCCAAAACAAAGCGCCTTAGAGAAAGTGCTGCTGTTCTGCTCTGAGGTGTGGCTCAGCAGACCCAGTAGACCCTCACTCACTTTCTCAGTGGGGCTTGAGCTGCATGCTTAATGAACGGGCTGCTGTGTTCTGGACTCGAGCACAGCCAGGCTGTAGCAGCGGGCGCAGTAAAGCCAGTCAAGGTGTGGTGGTGCACACGAGTTCAGGTTCGATATGATCTTGATTCTCTTGTCAATATTCGATTTTAGTTATTTGTTTGATAATTTATGAGTTATAAATGCTTGATTCTGAGCTTATATTATATACGGAACAGATTGGCTTCATAAACCTTTTCACTGGATGGCTCCCAAAACAGCTTACTTTTATAAAGTTAAGCCTTCAAGTCTAGTTAGAAGTCAGATGAGACCCTCGAAGGAGACAGATTCATGTATTAATTGGTGATGCAGTATAGTTTCCACATGACAACCTGATATATGGCAATAAATGGATTCCAAATATATGACAAATAATATCATTTATATATTTCCTGTATGTACAACTTATATTAGTCACATATGTGATGTATATGACCTATGGCAATTTATTTGAAACTGGCCATTTTTAAATATGAGGTATATATTTCAGTCATATATCAGTATATATAGACATTACGTGTATGTTTAACATGTGATACAAAGTATTATTCATATATGAATGGCATGTATTCAAGTTTTCTTTATTGCATGTATGTTGTTGGTGTATTTCATTTAGATTTTTTTGCTTTGAAAAGGTCTTTCAGTGTTTATATCTGACATATTATCCATGCAACAGACAGACATACAATAAATATGTAATCCATATATTATACATACGTGTTTACCTACCTATCAGACACACTCACACACACACACATGCATGGCCATATATCATATTTCTTTATGAGCTTTGACACACTGTGTTTTGAACATTGACCATTCCAAACATTAGATATGTATTTCTTCATATTTATGCATTCATAGCAATAATAAAGCATAAAATGCATTTTGTTGTGACACAATTTGTCTAAGGCATGAAAATGACTTCTGACTTGGTTCAATAGCACCTTTAGAGGGCAGCAGTGAGTAATGTTTGTTTATTTGAGCTCAAGCTGTGTTGTCGTCAGTTGGCAGCTACTAAGTAGGGCTGTTTGATTCCAGAATTTTTGGAGAGCTAACATCGTCTAAATTAACCTTGCTGACTTCACATGATTCTCCTCAGTCAGCACAGCTGCTTCAGGTGAGTGGATGTTCTGGACCTGGCAGTGTTGTTTATTTGTAAGTCTATTTTTCACATTTTTTATTTATTTATTTTTGTCTAAAGTAAAATACAGACTGTTGTGTGAATTGCGGGAGGCTGTGTTTTTCATGCAGACCGTCTAGACAAAGACAGGCTACTTTTCAGGTGCATAAACATTAAGACAAGAACATAAGTGCAGATGTACTAGTGGGATGACCGACAATGTATACACACAATAAAGACAAAAAAACAATGAATGGACAATACAATAAATAGAGAATGAACTGGTGCATAGACCGTGTGTATGTATGTGCAGCATTCTCAAATGTGTTTTTGGTATAATTGGAGAAATCGGAACTGGCCAGGCTACCAGTAGACTCAAGGTATTTATTTTGCAGGATTTGTCGCATTCTCTTAAGAAATATACAATTTAACTAATCTTAATCATTTATATGGCAATTAATCATCTGCTAAGAAGTCATGATCGTGACGAGCAGACAGTGTGATCAACTAAGAGAAGAAAGCCATTTGTTACTTTGATACAAATGCAAATAACTGTCAGTGGCTCAACCCTGTTAGGGAGAGAGGTGTGTGTAATTTGTGTGTGTGTGTGTGTGTGTGTGGAGGGGGGTGTGTTACTGTACTTTTGTATGTAGAAGTGCTGTATAACCATTAATGTGCAATGCTGCTGTGTGTATGTGTGTTGCTTCAGGGTCTGTGTCATGACTCACTGATGAATGAGGAACATGTGATGAATCTGGCTCTTGCTCTCAATGTGAGGAAACATCCAGGCAGTTACTTGCATATCAGGAAATACTGGCAGCCCTGCTGTCCCATAGTCTCTGTCTCTCTGTCTCTCTCTCTCTCTCTCTCTCTCTCTCTCTCTCATATGCACACTCACACACACGTGTAGACATATGGGATCAGACATTTGAAACTGTGTGGAGAATTGATTGGTCATTTCCACACACTGTCCAACTGCAGCTGCTTCCTCAGACACAAGCAAGCCCACCTTTCTAAATAATATTCTGACTTTCAGAACAAGAACTGATGGCAAATACTGACCCCAGTGTATCATGCTGTCTCCTTAATCAGCTCATTAATTACTCCATCAACCAATTACTCTTAATTGAATTGCTAATTGGAGTGACTGTCTGTGAAAGTGTGTACATTATGAATAGACGGAAAGGTCATGGAAGTCTGTCCAGCTGTCTTTATAAAAACACGCACTCTCGCAAATGCCTCACTGCATCTTCAAAGCCTCTCCACTTGCCCATTTATCAGACAAAAGGCATAAACAGAGAACATGCACATGTGCACTATTAATCACCAAATGGTGCTGAGATTAAAAGCGTGCGGGGGCCTAAAAGTCCTTGGTCACCGTTGCTGTTGGAATTGAATTGAAAGGCATGCAGGAGGCTCTGTCTTTATTATGCTAATGGAATGCTTTGACAGACGGGCCCGTATAAGAGCGGAGAGATTTAATTAATGTAACGGAGGAAATGCAGAATCATTAGCCACACCAACTAAAAAACCACTGCATGGCAGAATATGAAACAAAGAAGAGAAATTCTGGGGGGCTGTTAACAGAATTTGTGTTAGATGTTGCATTTTTAAGCAGTTTGACCTAGTTATGGTTCAGCTGTATGAACAGCATGTAATTTTGATCTGCAGCACTTTCTTTCTTGGTTCCAGTGTCAGTGCTGCCAGAGTCAGTTTAACCTTATCAAACCACAAGCCTAGAAAGCAACATGACTCCTTCTTTTTGGATATTTGGGATGCTTAATTTGAAGAAAACTACTTGTTCTTGGTCTCCCATTAGGTTGTGACATAACAGCTACATATCAACAGAGAGTTTGACATATCTATTACCACATTAGGGTTTTCTCTCGCACACACAAGGACATATGTTTTCTTTACATCTTTGTAAAGGCTTCTTTATTTGCTTTTTTTTTTTTTTAATTTTCAAAAGGGCGTGATTTGTTATTCTTCAGCATAGTCACTTTTTGTTGTTTGGCCTTTTTCTAAACTCATTACTCGATTCATCTTCAATAATCAGTAGATTTGCCATCAATTAGGGCTGTGACAGCTAATTGTCGATCATATGATTAAGGAAATACAGATATTGAAGACTGCACTACAGGGTTGTGAATGATCCCAAAAAAATAAAAACACGAAAACACTGCACACATAAAAAGTTTCCTGTATCATATGTAAAATCTAGTGCAGAGGGCAGGGCAGAAACTCGATGAGACACAGAACTCTTAGTCGATACTAAAACTGTAGTCAAAAGTGAAAACCAGTGTATAAGTGTTTTGTTTTTTTTTAGCTCATTCTGTTTTAGTTCAGCAAATAGAATGAGCAGCATTGGCTGGTATGAACTGCATTTTGAAACTTCATCTAAACTGCTCAGCTAAGCGACATGGTTATCAGGACTGCTTGTACGCTAATGCGCACAGACCAGCTTGGGTACTTTTCTTTTTCTTTCTCCACGTTTTAGCCTCCATTCAGCACAAACACAGACCTTTAATTCAGTATTTTTTTTATTCTGATTTCAGAATTTGAATGTGGTCCAGTAAAAATGTTTCTGTTTGTGCACAGTGATTGCCGTCTTGTGTGTGATCAGCTGCTTTAGGTCTCTGTATCCGACACAGCTGACTGGACTGTTAATGTGTAATCTGTATTATCAAATTTCATTACCTGATGATATTAACTGCATGGAAGCAGGTTAATATATTTTTGCTGTATCACTGGATGA